>NC_084513.1:15858259-16013259 GCF_024500385.1 Phyllopteryx taeniolatus | reverse complement strand
AAGTACAGACCGTCTCTCTCCTCATCCTGTGTAACATCTTGCTCATCGTCTGTGCCCACTGAGGATCGGCTCTGGTTAAGCTTGGCAGGAGACTTGGAGGCGCTTATGCCAGGTTGGAAGCTGAAGCTGAAGCCACCCATGGACTCCCCAAAGCGGAAAAGGTTCTTTCTTAGTGGGCTGCTGGAGAGTGGAGAGGCATAGACCGACGAATCGGCTGTGTCATCCAAAGCCTCTTCTCTTAGGTCATAGTTATCCCACTCCAAAGTCGGCCCAATGGTTTCATTGTGAGGCTTGATTAAAAGACTTGAAATGGATTTGACAGTGGACGGTAACTGGCTGTCATCATCTTTCACCTTTGTTTTATCATCGGTCAAAAAGGATTTCAGGTCTTTCAAACCAGACTTCATTTCCTCAGCTTTCTGAATCAGATGTGCAGTTCTGCCTGTGTCGACCAGTTTGTGTGGAGTTTGTAGGGGGATGTCCAAGAGGAGTCGCTGACATTCTTCAAACTTTGCCTTGAATTCCTCAGCGAGTTCAGTACTTTTAAACTTGGCAGCCAACTGTTCAGGTTTGGCATTGCCATCAGAGAAATCATTGGCCATCCAGATCCATGCCTTATCTGAGCCCGCTAGAGGCTTAAGATTCATGGTGGTAGTGATCCAGTGGTTAGCACACACCTTCAGAACTTGCTCTCTTCTCATTAGAACCCTAAGTCTGCCATTAGAGTTGTTTTTCAAGAATTTCAAGATTCCCACCCCACGTTCTTTCCACTGACTGGTGTTTGCATCAAATCGGAACAGTTTGACACGCTGGGAATAAAGAACCTGTTCATCCTCCTCCCCCGTGACAAGATCAACTTTCTCGGGCATTTTAACCACTGGTTCAAACTGGATGTCATCATTTTCTTCAGTTTTATACATGTCATCTTCCCCCTGCTCATTTGTGGCATTCATCTTGGTGGGTGTTGACGAGAACAGTTGTTCACCAGCGCCAGAGAAACCTTTGAAACTGGGGTCCTTCTGGCCAAACTGGAAGTCTCCTCCAGAAGACTTTGCCAGGTCGGCAAAGCTAAAAGCATTAGTTTTACCAGATATTAATGGATTTGTCTCAAGCTCTTGACTGACCTCTGGGGGAGTAAAATCATTTTCTTTCACTTTCTGTTTATCAGCAATGCTTTTAAGAAAGCTGGAGGCTGAACCTGAAACCATCTGTTCAGATGAGGTTGAGTTATCTGTTTCATCTTTTGCAGTACTCGGAATTCCAAATGTAAAGCCACCTGCAGGCATAGGCATGGAGAAAGAGAATCCAGAAGAACTTGTTGTACTTGGAGCAGACTGGGAAGCTTCAAACTTGAAAGAAGCCACAGAAGTTTCAACTTTGTTTTGCCCAAACTGAAATGAACTGCCATCTCCAAAAGGTGCTGGGAAGCCAGTTCCGGTCGGCAGGCCTGATGCTGTCTTCACTCCAAAGTTAAAGCTAAAGGTGGAGGGTGATGCAGTAGTAGTACTAGTCCTTTCCGCATTAGGATTTGGTGTCTGACAGGCAACACATTTACTGCTAGTGGAGTCATTTCTCAACAAACAGGTGTCACACTCCCATTGACCGGCCTTGGAAAATTTTGCTTGTAACTGCCCATCATTCTTTACTAAATCAGCTCCAAAAGCTGAAACCGGTACTGTAGATAGATTTGCAACCACAGGAGCTCCTTCTTTTGATTTAGTGATGTTGTTTGGATTTGTACAGGCAACACAATTGTCTGCACCAGCTTCATTTTTTACATAACATACATCACACTCCCACTGATCTGGTTTCTTTGTAAATTGGCTGCCAAATGCAGAACTCACAATGGATTCTGAGTTCTTGCTTGTTGACGCACTTTGCTTTACTATTGTGTCAGCAGGTTTACTAGAATTTGTGGCAAACGTAAAAGATGAAGCGGATGAAGTCCCGAAAGCGCTAAATCCAGGAAAGGTGGAGCCAGAACTGGTGGTTTTTGATTCACTTGTCCCAAATTTGAAAGAAAAGGGAGTGACTTTTGTTTCGTCAGCTACCATGTCTTGTGTTGTAGAGGAATTGGGATTGGCGCTTTGACAAGAAACGCACCGAATATCATTGGGCTCATTTCTCACACAGCAGACAGTACAATACCATTGCCCTTCTTTAAGTGCAAACTTTGCTGTCAAAGTTTCCAGTGGATTAGATGTTTTTACAACTTCTTTCTTCTCTTGTTGCTTCTCTTGTGATTTCACCACAATGCTTTGGGCTTCTTCAAACCTACTCTTAAACAGCAAAGCCTCATCTATTGTTTTGAAGCGTATGGCTAGTTGCTCAGGCTTAGGCTTTTCATCTGCATAATCAATGGCATTCCATACCCATGATTTATCAGAACCGGCATTTGGTTTCAGTTTCATATCAGTGGTTATGTAGTGATTAGCACATATCTTGAGGACCTGCTCCCGTCTCATTAGGAGTCGGATCTTCGCCGTAGTTGTATGTTTCAAGATTTTAACATTGCCAATGCCCCGTTCCTTCCACTCTTTTGTCTCTGTGTCAAATCTATACAGCTTTGCTCTATTGCAAAAAAACTCCTCCTCATCTTCCTCACCCGTTTTCACATCAACCTTATCAGGAAGTGGTACAATGGGTTCAAAGTGAGGACCATAATCATCATCCTCTTCAACATGAGTGCTATCATTGTCGCTATCCGCTGCATTTTCTTCTTCAGTTACAGACTTTGCGAGACCAAATACTGGCTTGGTAACATCTCCAAACTTAAATGGCTGCTCTACTTTCCCAAAATGACCCAAAGGACCTGTGCTTTGCACTGTATTAGGAAACGAGAAGCTGGATGAATTTTTATTGCCAAAAGTGAAAATACTTGCTTGGCCCAATGTCTGCTCTTGAGTAGGAGGCTTCTCCGGCAAAGTATCAGTCTTAGTAGTTGGGATGTCAGATGTAAGAAGGCCGAGCAAACTTTCACTGTGTTTAGCTTGGGATGCTGAGAAAGTGAAATCTCCATCGTTGGATTTAAAGTTGGAGTTGAATTTAAAGGCAGCTGATGGCATTGACTGTGAAACTGTGCTTGTTCCAAAACTAGGAACTTTTGGGACTTCAGCAGGTGTCTGCTGGCTAAAGGAGAACTTCCCGAGATCCATAGGTTTGCCCTCAATGCTCTTTGGTGGCTGAGCAGGGATTACAGATGGTTTGGTGAAATAACCAGGTTCGGGTAGAGCAGGGTTGGTATTTTGGTGAGTTACACTCTGCCTATAATATTCTTCACTATATGGGGACAGGAGGCTTGTTGCTGGCGATTCAAATCGAAGAGGGGCAGTGAAGCTCTGTTCTTGAGGCGGGTATACGCAGGCAGGGGCGGTTTGGATTGGAGGAGTATGGGTCGGCGGCTGATAGGCATACATATGCTGCTGAGGTGGCAGACGGTTCATACCATACATTGGGCCCTGTGTAAAAATGGAGAAAATCATTTTCAGCGTGATGAGATTTTTCACGCGAGTAAGCGACACAATGCTTAGTTTACCTTTGTGGGGGTTGCATTGGCAGCTGTGCGCAGGAGATACTGAGAATTGTATGCTGGAGACTGATTGCAATACCCAGAGGGACCTGTAGTGGAAACTTAAACACGAAAGCACATACATGAAGAAGTCATCTTTCATCAGCTAGTTTCCTATCGCTCTTACTGATAGCTAATCATAAATGAATCAGAATCATCTTTATTTATATGATAGGGGTGTAACGATTTGTTTTAACAACGATTCTATTCGTATCACGATTCGTGGTTGCCGATTTGATTTAAGGACGATATTGGTTCATTTAGAACGATTTGCTGCTAAAACTTTTTTACCTTGCTCTTGTAACGGGAACACTGCGAGATGTGCTCGACGGTCGGTGTTGGAACTAGATGCTGAAACCTGAGTGGATTTTGACTCCCGCTCCCACCTACTCCAAGAGAGACTGATCCCAACTCTTCCCAATCCCGAGTAAGTTTAAAAAAAAAAAAAAAAAATCCCACTCCCTTCTACTCCCATACAGAGTTATCCTATTCCCTCCCAATCCCGAGCCCAAATTTGACAGAATCCCAGAATAAATCAATACATTGATGGGGTGAATGAATCGTTACACCCCTAATATCTATCATTAAAAAATTTTTCTGTGTTCCAAATAGTATACTGACCTGTCAGGGGGGCGCCATGGTAGGACTGCACAGGAGTGAAAGTCTCCTGAAGCCCTTCAGCGCCATAGCTCTCGGGATACATTTTGTGATGAGGAGAGCTCACATTTGCTGAAGAGTTGTTTCTCAGGTCATGGACCTCGTTCTGCAAAAAGAAAAGCCTCATGACTCAGTTTGATGCAACTCAGGCATTCGATAGAAAAAGGCTTTGAATTCTGTCTAACAAAAGTATTGTTAGGTCCCAGACGAGAGACCGCCATAGAAGGTTTAATGGACCATGAATAAGTAACGGATGTGAAACTGAAATACTCATTTATCATTAGTGTAGTGAAAACAGTGTGAGCGAGCACACACACACACACACACAAATATTAAACGGAAAACAAACTGAATTCATTAACAGACCCATACAACTCAGTGGCCGCTTTATGGTCAAACATGAGGTTGCACAAAATAATAAAACTATGACTAATATGTCTAATAACTAAAATTAGAAGCAAGAGCAGATCTTTGCTTCTCCTGTATTAAATGTAACTTAAAGCACTGTAAATTAAATGGACTAATACTGTCTGGATTAATCTCACAGGCTGACCTTAAGGGCTTCAACTTGCTGACACAGCATTTGGAGGAGACTTTTCTGGTCCTCCACCCAGTGTGGTGGTGTCTTTGGAGAAATCTGAAACATGGAGTAAATAGTAGTGCATCTTTTAATCATAAAACTATTTAAGATGGTATTTAAGTAATACGTTATTAAGTTACTGGAGCCTACCAGGTGTCTTTTGGAAGGAGAGACGATGCTTTTGTTTGGGGAGGGAGTGGAAAATTTTATGTGGGATATGGTGGCACTGGAATCTGCGGGATAACCAGGGCTTGAATGGGCTGGTCCTCTATAACTATCATTCTTCTCCTGTTCTTCATCCTCTCCACTCTCGCCAAGTTGCTGGTTCACATCATTAAGACGGTCCACAACATCCTCCATGGACACCGGAAGCTAGAATACAATACACAGGCAAAGGTTTATAAAAGCTTTCCGAACATAGGAACACTCAGCTGGCTAAGAAAAAAAGTATTACTTTTTCAACTTCATCCGCATTGGCGTTGTAGATCTTTGAGAGGTAAACCCTGAATTTCTTCAGAAAAGTGATGCACCTGTCCTGTGTCTCCTCAACTCCATTGCTGGCCTCCTCAGATAGCCGCTGGTAGATCTGTCAAGAAAACAAAACATTATACGGTCATGTAAACATGCACAGGAATCAGACAGAGGATCATTCAGATATCCAAACTACACGTGAGGCATGTGTATCGGATATTGTTGATCCACAACAAATAATTTTATCTGAAAAAGCTGGCAGAAGACTTCAGCACAATGAGAGCAAACAGAACATAAAAAAAAACAAATGAAAGAGTAGACTGTCCTGTTACTAATGTAACTGTAACAATGTACAGTAATCCCTTCCTAAATCGCAGTTAATTTATTGCGGATTCGTGTTTGCCGATTCGATATTGGTTCATTTAGAACAATATGATATAAAACCATTCAGTGGGTTGAAACCACTTGAGTAACCTTTTAGCGAAATATTCAACCAGTGTGACTGTGAAACAAATACCTCAATACTGGACAGTGCAGGTGAAATGTTCTAGATTTCTAGTTTCTTAGCAGGTATAATTATGGTCATTACATATATCATATGGTTTAAAGTATATTTACGTTTACAGAAGTATGAGTAAACCAGAAATCAATGTTTTTTTAATTGAAATTATCAAAATAAATTATATACAGTATTTATCCATTTGGTTATATTGAAATTATCAACACAAATTCTATACAATAATGTTTCTATATTACACAACGCCATATGGTTATAAGACAGGCATAAAACCAGATGACCAACCTGAGCCAAAAGCCAGACAGATGACAAGTTATTGATTGATTCCAAAGTTGCAATGGCCTCCTCGGTCTTGCCTTCGATGTCAAGCAGAGTTGCATAAGCTATTTTGGCTTCTTCTTCAAAACCCTTCACAGAGGAGACCTGGCCAGGAGAGAAGTTGTGTGTATTTAATTATGGTATGCTGTTGGACTTAATGCAATGTGATATTTTGTCTCAAGGCTAGACAATCAATGGGTTTCAATAAGACCAAGATAAAAGTGAATCAAGAAGACAACTAGGAGTATTAACCTGAATATCCTTGGATGGAAAGTGTATGTAGAGGGGGTCGAGGGGTTCTGGTATGCTTCTTCTGCTTTTGATCTTGTCCAACAGTGGGAGGACAACTTTCCAATAGTGGACACTGCGGCTGATGTACTCCTTCTGGTCATAGTACGAGTTACTGCTATCACCCTGTCTCATTAAACAAAAAGTGGACACCAACATGAGCAAATGAGTCTGCCACAGGAGCTTAATATGCAAACAGTTTTTCCAAACAAGCAACACCACATGTACTCACAGTCTGGCTGAGACACTGAGCCCAGTAGATGGCCTGTGCTGGATGCAACCCATGTTTCTCTCCGGCTCGCAATGTGCTCATTCCATGTTGTATTATCATTCGCAATTTGGCTGACATGCCAGGACTACAACAAAAAAGCATGTGTATTATTAAAAAAGAAAATCATTAAATTGCACAAATTTCAGTTAAGTCAATCTGGCACCGTGTCCCAGTTATTCATTCCAACAGCATGAACATGGGAAACAATTTTAAGTAAATACTTGAGGTAGGTTAGACACTCACGCAGCTCGTTTGTGAATGAGGCTATAGATGGCATCCCACCACTCCCTCTGTCTCTCTGTGGTCAAGAGGCGAAGGAGGGGAAGAGGGAGGCAGCGAGGCTCATACAGCTGCTGTTGCTGTTGGTTTATGCCGCTGTTTATCTTTGCCGTCTCCTGTAGCTGACTATGGCAGCAGAACACCACGCCATGTATAAACACCTGCAAGACAAGAAGCAATTAACTAGTCAGACTTTATTAAAAGATGTGATTGTGTTATAGAATAGGTGGCGGGGGAGGGCGATAGGAATAGGTGAATGTAGTTTGTAGACTTAAGTAAAATGAGCAGGGACTGCTGCCACTGACCTCCAAATCCAGAAGGCAGATGGACTCTGGTGCATTTGTGTCCAGTTTGGAAGTTTCTAGGGTAAGTCTGGGGAAAAGTTGCTGTAGCCAGGGCCGCAAGGACGGCCTTTGGCCTAAAATGGCCCACTGCAACCCTAACCAGCTCAGATGTTGCAAGTCACCGCTATACAACAGGATAGAACCTACAGAGGAAGCATTTAATTCATTTCACTATACATTGATTGTATATTTAAACATAGTGACATCCAATATTGATTGATTCTATTGCAATTAGGCTGTTGTATTGGCCTTTGCACACTGACGTGTCAGACAAGACAATCCAAATGTAATACAGTGGAACCTCAGGTTACGACTTTCATTTCATGACCCAGTTTGTGATCTGAGGTAATGTTTCCCATTCAAATGAATGGAGGTGCAATTAATCTGTTCCATTGGAGCCTTTCTGACTGTTTAGCCCAGTGTTTACTTGTTTAGATAAAGTTATCCGTGATGAAATCCTACCTACTTCAGTGTTCATTCATAAAAACCGTGGCGTCTCCTACTAGCATCTGTGATTGGGCGAATACGCGTAGGTGGAACTTACACCTAGCAGACACATACTTTGCAATTTTTACACAAATGTGCCAACTTTAAACGTTGGTGGTCTTCATTAAAGAGATACGACAATTCAACAACATATATACTCTAGATAGTATTTTTTTTCAATGAAAATAAAATGATTGTCAGACTTTTACCACGTCAACCACAAACACAGCCTCTATAAGAGTTGTGATGGGATGATTTAGTATGCAGAGACAGAACTTCTACCTAGCGAAAACATGCGTAGATAGCTATTTTGATGTGACTAAGCTAACATTAACCTTTGGTTGTCTTAATTAAAAGGAGACACTACATTTCAATAAATAACACACACCATAAATAGTATATTTTGCTGAAAATAAAATGATTTTCTGACTTCTTTTACCACAACAATCACAAATGCGGCAGCTATTAAATTTGTGATTGGATGATCTAGGATGCAGAGGCGGAACTTGCACCTACAGTGCAACAGCATTCCGCCTTACGCCGCAGAGCTGACAACTAGTTTTCAGCTTACCGCAATGTGTTATGCACATAGTCAATGATCATTACACAGCGCGAGAAACAGCACATCATCAATCCTTCCGTTCACGCATACCAAAACCATTCGCAAAACAAAAACAGTACGTAAACAGAGGTAATTTTTCTATGAAAATTTTGGACGTAACCTGAATTGTTTAAAAATGGGTCTTTCGTAACACAAGGTTCCACTGTATTTCAAGATTAGTATTGCATCAATGTCCTTCACAAAACAACATTTTTCAGTTAATATTTGCCATTTGTTTCTGTAGTTCTGTACCTGCATCGCACTTGGCTAGCTGCGAGATTTCTGGAGCTTGTGCACTAATAAAATGGATGTCATCATTAGCAATGAAAGAGGATCCAGTAGAGGCCTGCGTTCCAAACAGTAGTTCAACTAAAGAGTCCTGACCGCTGCGGTTCCCAAATGCCTCCACCACCTATGTATGCACAAAAACAACACAGTCATGATCGGTTTACACGTTTGCGACACAAACATCGGACAGTAGTACACTGACGGGCCACACAGATAAATCAAAATCATGCAACATCAGCAGTGAAAAAAAATCATACCTCTCTGATCAAGCTGCATGAATCTGTGCTGAGATTGAGCAGCATGTGGCCAGCTTGACTCTGTCTGTCGTTAGCCAGCAGCTCTAGAAGCTGTGGGGCTGACTGATCTCTCTTGGTCACCTTTGGCTTGGGTCTGGGAACCTGGTGGGCAGACGACAAAAAAAAAAAAAAAAAATTTAAAAAAAAATAAATAATAATTTAAAAAAATATCTCAATCGGAGTATGCTATCAGTGTCTTCTAAATCTCTTCCATGTCTAGCAAGAATAACTGCTGACAGTAAAACATTCTGGAAGAAAGCTGTCAAAATGTTACAAATAAGATGAGAAACCTTTGGTGGAGATGTCAAGCTGTCTTTCAGTTTGAGGCATTTAGCTATATCTAAGCATGTCAATCTGCAGCAGATTGGATGTAACAGAGTTGTTCTAACTGGTTCAAGTTAGGAGCATGCTTTCTGAGGCTTTCAAGGGACGTATTTGGCATAGAATTACATGAGACATTTTCTCCATGCTTAATTAAGTTCAAGGTCCAGGGTGACATTGGATGCATGCACATTTTACATCATTACCAGTGACAATACTGATAACCGTGATCATTTAACTGTATTACTAAAAGAAAAAAAAATAATCCAGCTACATTCACCTAATGCATTGAAACGTGTTATCAAATGTAATAAAAACCATTGTACGGTGATATGATTAATTCATTCCACGACCATGCTTGCAACTCAAATCACTCACTTCAAATAATTTCCCCCTATTTAAATGCATGAAAATGCCACTAATCGGTTCCACAACATTTTTACGCATTTATTAGTGAATGAGGCCCAATATCGTTGACCCAGGCTTCATAGGCATTACTGCAACCATTGTTTCGTGTGCCACGGAGCACAGCTACGTTCCCTTTATTGCATGTACAGAATTTGTGTCGAGGGTTCCGTACCTGCAGGGCCAGCAAATAGCAGAGTGCCGTCAGGTCAATGACAGCCCTCCATGTCTGGTGGCGTTCCTGAGCCAGCTTCAAGAGAAGTGTACCAGCGTGCAGGTACAGGTGAGCTCGCATCTCCACAAACACTTCACAAAGATCATCTGTGTATTGGCCTGCAACACTGCTCAGCTTCTGCATTGTGCGGTCAAAACTGTGTGCATGCAAGAAGACGAAAGCGAGAGCAGTTCAAAAAGATTTTAAATCAACAATCGTAATCTACTACGCTACAGAGTCTCACTGAGGGGATAGCTAAAGTTAAGTGTTTCTTCGGACCACACACAACATATTCTAACTAAACCTTCGTCTTGGCGAAACAGTTTCCCAGCATCCGCCTGCAACTTTATAGTAAACTGGAATTTCACTTCCACAAGTCATACACACTTACCATGTGAGAGCATCAAGGCAGGACTGCACAGTGCTTCCAGATAGTGTGATTCTCACAAGGTTGCAGTGAGCCAAGAGCAGCTCTCTCTGAAGACCTCGACACATCTTGTCATTGCTAGACATGCTGGGCTGAGCCAGGTAGTCCTGAAACAGTTGGTTCAAATGGATTTTGGTCAATTGGCAATGGGTTTTGACTGCAAGCCAGTTTGGACAATTAAGGTATTTTTGTACACTTGGTGAAAACATTACAACAATAGCAACATGACAAGCTTTGCCAAAACGGAAGGTCTGTCAAAATACCGAGTCTGGTTGGAACGGCCATTTCAACCAGAGTACACCGCAGAAAGAAAATTAGATGATGGTTTCCAGAGAACCGTTTTTTGTTGTTGAAACAAAAAGTGCCTTTGAAAATCTGGTCAAAAAAACCATCTTCTGATTAGACTACTGGTAAAACAAAACATTTCTCAACATATCTCCTTTCCTGTCTCATGTCATCTGCTACTTTGGGAACTCCTTCACCGATTGGCTGACAAGTTTCAGTTAAAAATACCTCGCTCGTACATGCCCAAATTCCGAGACGTCGACGTGTCAAAATTACTGTGACATTTGCTCCGCCTGTGTGGAGTTTGCATGTTCTCCCCGTGCCTGCGTGGGTTTTCTCCGAGCACTACGGTTTCCCCCCACATCCCAAAAACATGCGTGGTAGGTTGATTGAAGAGTCTAAATTACCCGTAAGTGTGACTGGTTGTTTGTTTATATGTGCCCTGCGATTGGCTGGCAACCAGTTCAGGATGTACCGCGCCTCCTGCCCGAAGATAGCTGGGATAGGCTCCAGCACACTCGTGACCCTAGTGAGGATAAGCAGCTCAGAAAATTTATGGATTTCTAACGTCGTCATTTGGGCTAAAAACTCGACTTAACTAGCACAAATGGAAAATTTTTGGTGAGACGTGTGGACAGTAGGTCATGTACTTTAGCAAATGTCTTTTCATGAATGTATTAATTATGGAGGATTTTAGAGGTGTTTGAAGTGCTCATTCAATCTTTTCTTTTTTTGGGGGGGAAAATTCCACAAACATGGCAGCCACTTGTCATGTTAATAACAATTAGATTAAGGTTATATCTGTCACCTTAACAGTTAGCTTTTTATTATTGTCAGGTCCCACTGACACACCAAAAACTATATCCCAGTACAGTTTTACCAAATCCTCCATTAGAGGCCATGCTGACCTGAAGTGTCTGCACCACTACAGTGTACCAGTCCAGACTGTGGCGCATCAAGCCCCTCCTCTCAGTGGCCAAGCAGTGCTTAACTGCCTCCTCCAGTCGACCGTCCTGACAAAAAAGCTGGACCAGCTTCACGTTGACATGTGCGTCTCCTGGTCGTGCTCCCAGCTCAGCCTGAAGGAGGTCAAACAGTTGATTCCAGCCCTGCTGACCTTGACGACTCAACAGACGTTCCTTCACATATGGGAGGAGATCGGAAAAGTAGTCAGTACGACATTGGGATTTTATGTTTCAGCTGCTTGAATCCCTTTTCAACAAATGAAGCTGAAGAGTGGTGAAGCAGTGTTTCGACACTTGGTTCAAACATGCCGAAAATCATGCGATCACTGTGAACGAGGCCTCGTTATGTCACAAGAGTGTGGAACTGGGTGGGTGAGTCCATAGCTCAGTCAAAATGCCTTCAAATGTGTCAGAATCATGAGCCAAATGGTGCCTTTTTTGAGAGATTTGCTAGCATTATTGATACAGTACATCACAGAGCCGATACCTGAAAATGTTGTTGCCGGGCACACTGTCAGCCTGTCTCAATCTGGGAGGACGGCACGTGTTCGAGCCCATGAGTGGTTGGACCGTGTAGGATCACCGTTGTTACTCAAAGTTGTAAATACTTTTTTTTAGCAGATTAATTGAAAAAATAGCCTTGTCACTTCCAATGCCAATTTCATGAATTTTATCAACTACAAATGCCTCTTTGCTGTGCTATATTTATTCCTTACTATGTATTTTAACAACATTTGCAGTGTTTGTTCATTCTCTGCACTTAGTTTTTTGTACATGTTTTGTGCCACATTCTCTAATTTAGGAATTAATTAAAAATGATCAATATGATTACGATGTCAGTTTCTGTGTTTAGCGAGCTTTACAATACCAACTTTTTCAAAATGGGATAGAGATTAAGAAAGTCATTAGAGCTTGCGACGTCTCCTGATGAATTTTTAATCTTGTGACTTTAAGGCCTCACGCATTGGCTGAGATGCATCAGACGGACGTCCATTTATAGGAAAACAGGAGCGCGGTTTATGCAGATTGCAGCTTGGGGGGACGAGCTCGGCATTTAGAATGAATTATGATTCACAAACATTATGCATGGTGGTGCGAAGAAAATTGGCCGGTACACAATTCGTACCACAAACGTTCAGGAGTTGACTGATGCTCTCTGATCACGGTCTGGGAGGAGATCCCTCAGGAGACCATCCATTGTCTCATCAGGAGCATGCCCAGTCATTGTACGGAGTCCATACAGGCACGTGGAGGGGACGGACACACACACAACTGAGGCTCATTTGGACTCGATGGAGGGATTTCCACAGAAGTTGGATCAGTCTGTGATCTGATTTTCCACTTTTGTTTTGAGTATGATTCTCAAGGCAGACCTCCATGGGATGAGGATAGATTTCTATGAATCATTCTTGTTATTTTGTTCTCACCACATTTCACTATGTAATGAATAAAGATTTTCAAACGGAATCTCATTCATTGGGATTAAGTTATGTTGTTTAAGTGTTCCCTTAATTCTTTTTAGCAGCATTGGAGAGCTTTCGTTGAAAAGGCCTGTAAAACGAGTTCCGAAGAAATGGAGCCTCACCTTCAGGTTGAAGACTGTTGGGTTCCCTGGCAACAACTTGGCAGCCTTGTCCACCCAAAACTCGGCTCTGCTGTCACTTCCCTCTTTGCCAACTAGTAACTCAGCCACTTTCAGCACCAGGTCTCTCTGGGCCGGGTTCAAGTCCACAGAGCGCTGCGTACAGAGTATAGAAAACATTTAGGCTTGCAACTTGAGTTTATTTCAAGGTTGACCGTGTGTTAGATGAGGAGAGAGCAGTGTCATGGGGACAATGAATAAGGGTTAGCTAAATTAAAATCATCTGGTGATGAATCAAAAGGGGCATATGTGGTGCTTTTTTTTGTAAAGCATTTTGAAAACATGGGCTGATGTACACATTTACACAATTTACTATAAGACTGGCAATCAACGTGGCCATCTTACCTTGTAACATCCTACCGCCCTGTTGACGTCTCCCTCTCGCTCATAAAGCTGTCCGAGGAATTTGTGCGCTTTGGGATCTCTCTCCTGGACTTTGAGATACTCTGATACATGTCTAAGGATACAAAAAACAACATTATGTTTAAGACAACACTGCATAATTCTGAGTAGGGCTGCATGATATAATGTTTGAGTACCGTCATCGCGATGTGCACATGCGCAAGTCACATCGCAAAGTCCTGGGAAATGTTGGTGTATTGATATGCTGTCAATAAAGTATTGAAAGCTCCTGTTTTCCATCTTTTGTGTGGCCATTTTTGGGAAAGGGGGGTTGTAAATTTGGCTGTGGAGTGCAACCATGATTACTAATGACCGCAATAAAAAAGGAGGGGGCGCTTGCCGGTCTCGATTGACACGTCAGCATACTAGCAAAATATTCTATGATTTCTTCATGTCACACTACACGGAAGATATCCCCCAAAAAACGCTAGACTTTTCATTTTGGCATCATAGGGCCACATCGTTGGTCGTGGATTATGAAACACTTGAAGGAGTTTTGTCGTTACTGACAAAATGTCAGGCCCGATCTGCGAAATAAGCCACCACAGAAAATCGAGCCAATAATGGGGCTAAAATCTTGTTGTCTGATCCAAGCATAACGTGCACTCAGCAATATATGTTGTTTAAACTAATGCTCTCAAATATAGAAATATTAATGCATATTATGTGTGTAAAATTACAGATTGATTAAAACATTTAAAAAAATAAACTGTGTTAGGAATGTGCTAAAACTGCTAATATACACACTACAGTATAATTGGCCATGGAAAGAAAATATTTTAACTTCATGTCTGACTGGACACTTACCTGCTCAATACTATAGTACATTTAAAGAGGTAGCCTTCACACAAATAACTGTATAATTCTGTTCTCTGTTGAGCACAGTTTATTTTCTACTGAAGCTATTATAAACTGTCCGAAAAAGACATGGAGGGAAAAAGACAAATGTGTGCTGTTTTTTCACATCACAATATATATCACGTGGTTACAAAACAAATGGCAATGTAATTTTTTTACAATATCGTGCAGCCCTAATTCAGAGTATTTTTTGGTCCTCATGCTTACCTTTTAGCCAGCTCATACTCCTTTGCTTCAAAATAAAGTTTAGCAAATAAAAAGCCTTTGACAGGGCGCTGTAAATGAAGAGCATACAGCGAAATCACAATTCAGCAACAAGCACAACCACATTTAATCTATAAAATCTTTTAATTTGGCTAGCTCGGCTACTGGATACATTACAGAAAGTATATGACATTAAATATATTGGTAAACTGTCCCACCCTTGATGTGGGTGAGGAAATTCAATACCTAGATCATGTCGTACCCTAGGATTGGATGGATGACAAAGACATCTATTGTCAGCGCTGTAAAATATATTCCCAGGCTGACACGCTGATTAGAAAGTTTTGTGCTCGGATTTTTTTAAGTGTTCACTGTTCAGGACCTATAGTAGTGCTCAGTTGTGGTCCAACTGTAAGAAGTTGAGTATGCGGCTGGCGGAGGCTCAAAGTTGCCTACAATAATGCACTGAGGCTTCTGCTTCGAGTCCCAAGGTGGCATAGTGCCAATCAATTGTTTGTCTCCGCGAGGGTGCCAATGTTTGAGGCACAATTGAGACATCTGATTTATAGCTTTATGTGTCAACTGAACAAGGCAGAGTCCAATGAAAAGCTGGCATAGATTTAACTCTAAGCTTAGCTGGCATTGGTGCAATGGTTTGTTCAAATTTTAATATGTAGAGTTTTGTATGTTGTATATTTGTATCCTGTATTTTATTTTCTCTCTTTATCCTTGTACGCTTTTGTTGTATATGGAAATGTGTCTGCAGTTAAGATTACCGTTTATAATGTAATTTCAGACGTAAGTAATGAAATACGGGGGTGTCCTCAAAGACCTCCATTAACAACTGTGGTAACTTACTGCTACTTTTGTATTCTGTAAACACATTTTAAGTTGAAAACAAAACAAAACAAAAAAACAAATACACTAAAATAAGGGTTTAAGTCTCATGCTGTGTTGAGCACGAAGGGGAAAAAATGGGTTTAAAGTGAGTCTTAAAAATGGACAGCACACCGGGACATCATTCCATAGTTTGGGAGCAGAGACAGGAAAAAAAACCTATTTCCTCTGAGCATCCGCTTAGACTTCGGTACCTCCAGGAGTAGCTTGTCAGCTGACCTGAGAAGTGTAGGGATGGAGTGGCTCAGAGGTGTAAAGCGGGGCGAGACCATTTGGAGATTTGAAAACGGATAGCAGAATCTGAAAATGAACTCCAAAGTTTTCTAAATTATGAAACAAGTAAATAACCGTTTGTACCGTTTGTGTGCAAATGTCTATTGTTTAAAGGGTTATAACACACCGACATCGATGTTACTTTTGTTAGCCTGTCTTTGTCATTTGCCACTGTGCGTTAGCATTAAGCTAGCTGACTTTTATAAGACAAAGTTATGTGGTTTGGTTAAATAGACGCGTCATTCTTTTTGTCCTATCTTTCCTCAAAGCTCACGATGTCATCGAAGTAAATATAGTGACACTTTTGCATTGAAATCAGCATAATTCATAATCAATGGAAAATGTATTCGCTCAATTTTGACCAGCACACAATCAGACACGGTGAGCCAAGATATACTTTTGTCAATCATTTGCTCAGGTCCCATGGTGGACAGTAACTTCAGGGACACATAAACATTTTTTAATATGATCATGAAACTAGTACTTGATCAAAATGATTTGGCGTGGACAACAAAACTATTTGTTTAACACTAATTACTGCACACTGTATGTAGTTAGGAGAGCAGTGTGTGAGACCTGCCAAAATCACGTACCTGTAATTCCAATGAAATATAAAATGAAGGAAACTCACTTAATGAAACTTTATGTGTGCAGATGTTGGACCACTTATAAGTCTCCAGTTTCACTTGCCTCCTACATATTCATGAGTGATTCTGAGGTCACCAAACGCATTTCATAGCGATATTATTGACCATCATACTTTTATATATTTGGTCATTACCACTATAAATACGTTTAAAATGGACACAGTCCTAACAGTCCATGTTGAAATGTTATTTATTTTTATTATTCTTTTTTTTTTTTTGGTCAGTCAAGTCTACAAGGTAGCTGCTACCAGTGCTCCGTAGCTAGCCGCCGTGGCCAGCCCACGCCGCGCGCTTTCTCTGCATTCAAGGGGACGGGCGACACGGGTCGTCGTCATCGTGCCGGTTAGCTAAAACTGACCTCGGTCGACCGGTGGGAACCGCGGCGACGGAAGTGACCGTCAAACTAGCGCTAACATTTGTTTTAGGGACTTATTGGGGCTGTCGCCAAGAGATTGACGGAGGTTAGCATGCTAACGTTAGCCGCCGCAGCAGCCGGCTCCACTTACCTCCTTGAGTGAGGGAGAGGACGTCTGTGCGCAGGCGACGTACCGGTCCACTTCAGTTTTACTTCGCCGCATGGCTCTTGAGCAAAGGGCACTAAAGCGGTCGGTAGTGTTGCATAGATTGTGATCCGTCACTAATTATAAAGGCGGACATGAGTAGGGTGGTCACGCCGTCACGTATCCCGCTCGTGATATCATCGCGCAGGTTCGCCAACGTCAAATGGCAGAGGCGTCACGTGGGTCAAGGCCTGACTCGAATCGGTCAACTTGTCCAATCAAAGTTGAGCATTCGGATGACGCAGGTGACGTAGTTTCATTTTTGAGGACTGAACTGAACGTTGAAAGTTGGAGACTGTTGAATAATAACACTTGACACTCAAATGACTCACAGGCAATATATATATATATTAGCTTCACTAATGCATTTGGGCTTCCTTGAGGTAACTGAGACGGGTCAAGGTTTACATCACATTCCCAATACAGTTTTACAGCAAACTAACAATCTCAACAGTACACACACACACACACTCAAAAAACATCACACGTAATTTAAATACTGCACGTTTATTATGCTGAGCTGACAGAATGATCTTTCATCGAATGAATAACTGCATTATACCAGTGGTGTCCAAACCTTTTCCTCCAAGGGCTGCATGAATAAAAACTAAAAGATGCTAGGACCACTTTCACATACTTTGTACTTATTAAACACATTAAAATAATCCATCAAGCAATTATATATTGTTTCAATTATATTTATTTTGGGAAAACGGCTGCATTATGTATTTCACAAATTGGAGCAGAAAGTACAGCAATTTGCAATTCTCGTGATTTGCTTTTGGAACAGATGTTTATTCATGGAGGCTTTATGAATTGAAATGTAATCAGTTTAGATGTAAAACAGTTTCTTTGCATCGTTGCATAAAATCTCAACAACAACAAAACTATTTAGGACTGATACAATATTTGTCAGGAGCGTACCCCGGTAAGAACTAAAATACTTTACCATAGGTTGCGTCAAATGTTGTTTTTAGTACATGTTAAGGGCCACCAAAAAACGGACAGCGGGCCGCAGATCGCCCTTGGGCTTAGGTTTGGACACCAGTGATTTACATCATACATCTTGTCATATTTACGTGATTGCTAAGCAATGTGAAGAAAAAAAAATACTATGTAGCATCACTTCAGTCCATCTTTTATGTGTGGCTGAATTATAAATAATTGGCTATATGAATGTACTTTGAAATGGAATAATTGAAATGAAATTCACAACAAAAACACATGGCTCATGTTTTTGCTACGCTATGGAATGTGTCACTATAATGAATAGAAGATATATGCTTTTTATGGCAAAATTCAGTTCAGGTTAAACTATACTGGATAAGCAGATTGGACAGTTGGCTTTGTTTCCGAGTCTGGAAGAGGCTGGGGTAAGAGGATAATTTTGCCTGGATTACAAACAACACACGCAAATGCCAGCGTCCATCATGTTGTACTGTAAATTCAAAACAGTTGCCCTGAAATACAGCTGGCCACTATTAAGATTTGTAACGACGTTTTTCCAATACTGAATTTGAACCAAATATATGGGTTAATGTCAGATAGTACACATGAACCGAATGAAGTAGAAACACACTTTAAATGGAGAATTACACCAATACATTCTCAATTTAATCAAGGCATAACACAAAAAAATAATCCAACAACTCTATTACAGAAACAAGAAGGCCACTGAAACAGCTACTGTATACAGCATATTTTAGTGAAAATACACATACAATACATAAAATAGTGATAATAACAAAAAGTAAATAAGTGATATATAAGTATTTAACTTTTTTTTTTCTTCATTTTACTTTGGGTTTGCTCTTTAATATGCTAGAGCATCAGTAACACAGTCAATCCATCACAATGTGTTTCAGTTACATAGCAGTGTGAAAAGGAAGCTGAGTGAAAGCTGTAAATGACACAGACGTTGCACCGACTAACAGAGTCTGGCCCATTAAATGGCACTCAAAACTCTGCAGTTCTACATAAAAAGACTCAGTGGTGGCACGTCGGGTGTTACCGTAAATGGCCTGTTTACTTCCGTGCAACAGTTTCCGACAACTTCTTCAGTCTCTTCTTCAGCTCCAGTGGAAATTTCTCATAACACTTCTTGCACACTGGCTTCATGTCAAACTCCACAAACTTGTTCCTGTGGGGGAAACATGCCAATGCCAATTATTTATTTCACTCGTACAACAATATAAAATATGTATTGCAGATTTTTAAATCTATTGTATTTTAACAGTTTTTGGCCTTTTTTTAAACTTCTGCATTTGATAGAAGAATACAAAATTTTAACAACAATGTTATGTCGCAGGAATCTAAAAAATAATAATAATGGAACCCTAATTAATGGCATTACTAACTGTAACTGTATTTGCTATTTTATTATGTAAAAAATTATTGCTGTGAAAGAGGTCATCGAAAGGTCTTTCACAGGTCTGTAGGCGTAACTTGCTTGCACGTGTGTGATGTGGTTCTTCTCTCTGTCAAATGCCTTTAATTCGATTAACTCTTCTGTTACTCCCACGGAGAGCAGGTAATCACTTGCTGGACAAGGCATGTGTCAAACCCAAGTGACACTCTAGAATTTCCACAGCGGAGGCAAGAAAGCTGCCGGAAGTGATTAAGGCTTTATACTCTGGACCCAGACAGAACCAGAGCACCATGAAACAAAGCTGTCCCTTCAACGTGTGACTGACCTGATTTTCCCGTTTGCATAGCAGAGGTTTTCCAAGAACCTAAATCTCTACTTGCGTTTATGGCGGAGAACTGGTCAAATTCTGAAACATTTCAGAACGATATAGGCCACTTTGCCTCCCGTGCACGCACACCGCTGCACTCCAGAAATATGTCAAATACTGCAGTACTCCATAAACATGGCAAGCAACCTACAGTCATGTGGTCTTGCCAGGAAAACACGATTTGCCATAATTTTGAAGCCATTACTATTGTGTCGTTCTATTTTTATAAAACTGATTGCACTACCACATACAGTACTGTACGGAAATTACATTTGGGCATTTATTCCATATCCTTGATATCGATCTTAAGTTCCATGTAGTAGTACGCTCTTTGTCCTCAATGGTAAGACAATTCAGCACACTAGTAGAGAGCGACTGTGTCTTGGTAAATTTTTTTCCAGTACTAGTGGAAAGCTATTTCAGCCAAATAGTTTCAATTGAGATCAATTGTTGAACAAGTCTTACGAGTAAAGTTGTTGTTTTTTCACTACTGTATGACGTTTGGCATACCAGTAGTAACTACATGTTCCTAGTGAGGTAAAACTGTGCACTAGTTGACAACTGTGTGCTACTAGTGAAGTGCTAGATGTTCATTCATTCATTCATTTTCCGTACAGCTTATCCTCACTTGGGTTGCGGGCGTGCTGGAGCCTATCCCAGCTATCTTCGGGCGAGGGGCGGGGTACACCCTGAACTGGTCGACAGCCAATCGCAGGGCTCATGTAAACAAACAACCATTTCCACTCACATTCACACCTATGGGCAATTTAGAGTCTTCAATTAACCTACCATGCATGTTTTGGGAGGCAACCGGAGTAGCCGGAGAAAACCCACACAGGCACGGGGAGAACACGCAAACTCCACGAGGCCCGATTTGAACTGTGAGACAGATGTGCCAACCAGTTTTACACCGTGCCGCCCGCTAAAATTGTGGAACATCATATTTGTGTTTTACTATTGGAGTACTCATCACCAAGATTAATAAGTAGGATAAAAAGAATGAGAGTGGCATGATTGGAATAGCAGCTAAACATAAAAGACAGGAGGGAAGAGAACTGACCAAGAGAAGAACAGCTGAAGTGCAGAGAAGGAAATGAGAGAGGATCACAGACACATGGGTATCAATGGTTTCTTCTTTTTCTCCTTTGAGTCGCGCTCCCGCTTTGACAGCCAACGTTTCATGTCGTCCGGCAGACGTTCATAGCAGTGCTTACACACCGGTTTCAGATCCACTTCCACAAATTTATCCCTGACAGAGCACGGAGGAAGGGTTTCCCAAAGGTCGCGAAGAACAGAGGAGTGACATGGAGGAAAAGAGAGAAGGAAAAGAAGCAGAGGGATAATGGCATAAAAGACCATGGATAAAATAAAAAAGTGGTGCGAAAGGTGCACATAAAAGTTGTAAAAAAGGGAGAAAAGCTCACATGTAAACAGTCCCAGATGGATCGAAGCTTGTGGCAGTACACATGAAATGTTTGGTCGAGGCTAAACGTCATGTTACTTACTTGAGGGTGAGCTTGGTGTTGCAAGTGGAGCAAGCAAAGCAGTTGACGCACCAAGCCTTGTTGAGGGCTGACACCACTGAAAACACGGGAGAAGCACCATGAAACAATGACTGCATTCAGTAACATCCTTCGACACTTGCATCCATGTGCACACATTTTAAACTACAAAAGTTATCTCACCGTCTCCTTCTATAACACGATTGCAGTGGTAGCAAACATCTCCAAACAGCTAAAAGTGACACAAAGCAAGGAAATCAATGATATCACAACTGCCAACACATCTGGAACAGAATAATTTCATTTCAGTGGGAAATATTGACTTGAAGAGTAAATTAAATTACAAGTTTAGTCAGGAACAAATTACACTTGTAAGTCAAGGTACCAGTACTTGCTTGTCTCAGTCAAAGTAAAGGTAAGTACAGCCACCTAGTGGCACCATCCATTATTTTATTCCCAGTGAAAAACGCTGAACCCAAGTATGGAAATTGTTTATTTGTTCTAGTAGACAATACATCCATCCATCCATCCATTTTCTACCGCTTATCCAAGGTCGGGTTGCGGGGGCAGTAGCTTTAGCAGCAATGCCCAGACTTCCCTCTCCCCAGCCACTCCATCCAGCTCTTCCGAGGGGATCCCGAGGCGTTCCCAGGCCAGCCGAAAGACGTAGTCTCTCCAACGTGTCCTGGGTCGTCCCCGGGGTCTCCTCCCGGTGGCACGTCCCCGGAACCCCTCACCGGGGAGGCGTCCGGTAGGCATCCGAATCAGATGCCCCAGCCACCTCATCTGGCTCCTCTCGATGTGGAGGAGCAGCAGCTCTACTCTGAGATCCTCCCGGATGACCAAGGTTCTCACCCTATCTCTAAGGGAGAGCCTGGACACCCTGCGGAGGAAACTCATTTCGGCTGCTTGTATCCAGGATCTTGTTCTTTCGGTCACGACCCACAGCTCGTGACCATAGGTGAGGGTAGGAACGTAGATCAAGCGGTAAATCGAGAGCTTCGCCTTTCGGCTTAGCTCCTTCTTTACCACAACGGACTGATACAAAGTCCGCATCACTGCTGACGCTGCACCGATCCGCCTGTCGATCTCCCGTTCCATTCTTCCCTCACTCGTAAACAAGACCCCAAGATACTTGAACTCCTCCACTTGGGGCAGGATCTCATCCCCGACCTGGAGAGGGCACGCCACCCTTTTCCGACTGAGGACCATGGTCTCAGATTTGGAGGTGCCGATTCTCATCCCAGCCGATTCACACTCGGCTGCGAACTGCTCCAGTGAGAGTTGGAAAATCACGGGTTGATGAAGCCAACAGAACCCCGTCATCTGCAAAAAGCAGAGATGCAATACTGAGGTCACCAAACCGGACCCCCTCTATGCATTTTCTGCGCCTAGAAATTCTGTCCATACAAGTTATGAACAGAATCGGTGACAAAGGACAGCCTTGGCGGAGTCCAACCCTCACCGGGAACGAGTCAGACGTACTGCCGGATATGGGGACCAAACTCTGACTCTGGTCGTACAGGGACCGAACAGCCCGTATCAGGGGGTTCGGTACTGCATACTCCCAAAGCACCCCCCACAGGACTCCTCGAGGGACACGGTTGAACGCCTTCTCCAAGTCCACAAAAAACAAGTAGACTGGTTGGGCGAACGCCCATGCACCTTCGAGGACCCTGCCGAGGGTGTAGAGCTGGTCCACTGTTCCACGGCCAGGACGAAAACCACACTGCTCCTCCTGGATCTGAGATTCGACTTCCTGACGGACCCTCCTCTCAAGCACCCCTGAACAGACCTTACCAGGGAGGCTGAGGAGTGTGATCCCCCTGTAGTTGGAACACACCCTTAAAAAGGGGGACCACCACCCCAGTCTGCCACTCCAGAGGCACTGTCCCCGATGTCCACGCGATGTTGCAGAGGCGTGTCAACCAGGACAGCCCCACAACATCCATAGCCTTTAGGAACTCCGGGCGAATCTCATCCACCCCTGGGGCCTTGCCACCGAGGAGCTTTTTAACCACCTCGGTGACCTCAACCCCAGAGATAGGACAGCCCGCCTCAGAGAACCCAGATTCTGCTTCCTCATGGGAAGGCGTGTCGGTGGAATTGATGAGGTCTTTGAAGTATTCTCCCCACCGACTCACAACGTCCCGAGTCGAGGTCAGCAGCGGCCCATCCCCACTACACACAGTGTTGGTGGTGCACTGCTTCCCCCTCCTGAGACGCCGGATGGTGGACCAGAATTTCCTCGAAGCCATCCGGAGGTCTTTCTCCATGGCCTCACCGAACTCCTCCCATACCCGGGTTTCTGCTTCAGCAACCACCAAAGCTGCATTCCGGTTGGCCAGCCGGTACCCATCAGCTGCCTCAGGAGTCACACAGGCCAAAAAGGCCCAATAGGACTCCTTCTTCAACTTGACGGCATCCCTCACCGTTGGTGTCCACCAACGGGTTTGGGGATTGCCGCCATGACAGGCACCGACCACCTTACGGCCACAGCTCCGGTCAGCCGCCACAGCAATGGAAGCGCGGAACATGGTCCACTCGGTCTTGATGTCCCCCGCCTCCCCCGGAACGTGAGCAAAATTCTGTCGGAGGTGGAAGTTGAAACTCCTTCTGGCAGGGGATTCTGCAAGACGTTCCCAGCAGACCCTCACAATACGTTTGGGCCTGCCACGTCGGACCGGCATCTTCCCCCACCATCGGAGCCAACTCACCACCAGGTGGTGATCAGTTGACAGCTCTGCCCTTCTCTTCACCCGAGTGTCCAAGACATGCGGCCGTAAGTCCGATGACACGACCACAAAGTCGATCATCGAACTGCGACCTTGGGTGTCCTGGTGCCAAGTGCACGTGTGGACACTCTTATGCTTGAACATGGTGTTCGTTATGGACAATCCGTGATGAGCACAGAAGTCCAATAACAGAACACCGCTCGGGTTCTGATCGGGGGGGCCGTTCCTCCCAATCACGCCCTTCCAGGTCTCACTGTCATTACCCACGTGAGCATTGAAGTCCCCCAGCAGAACGATGGAGTCCCCAGCGGGAGCGATCTCCAGCACCCCCTACAAGGACTCCAAAAAGGGTGGGTACTCTGAACTGCTCTTTGTGCATAAGCACAAACAACAGTCAGGACCCGTCGCCCCACCCGAAGGCGGAGCGAGGCTACCCTCTCATCCACCGGGGTGAACCCCAATGTACAGGCGCTGAGCCGGGGGGCAATAAGTATACCCACACCTGCTCGGCACCTCTCACCGTGGGCAACTCCAGAGTGAAAGAGAGTCAACCCCTCTCAAGAGCACTGGTACCAGAGCCCAAGCTGTGTTTGGAGGCGAGTCCGACTATATCTAGTCGGAACTTCTCGACCTCACACACCAGCTCTGGCTCCTTCCCTGCCAGAGAGGTGACATTCCACGTCCCTAGAGCCAGCTTCTGTAGCCGGGGATCGGATCGCCAGGGTCCCTGCCTTTGGCCACCGCCCAGCTCACACTGCACCCGACCCCTATGGCCCCTCCCACAGGTGGTGAGCCCATGGGAAGGGGGACCTACGTTACCCTTTCGGGCTGTGTCCGCCGGGGCTCCATGGGTGCAGGCCCGGCCACCAGGCGCTCTCCTTCGAGCCCCACCTCCAGGCCTAGCTCCAGAGGGGGGCCCCAGTGACCCGCATCCGGGCAAGGGGATATATTTTGTTCATCATAGGGGTTTTTGGAGCTATGCTTTGTCTGGTCACTCACCTAGGACCTGTTTGCCATGGGTGACCCTACCAGGGGCGTGCAGCCCCAGACAACTTAGCTCCTAGGATCATTGGCACAAACAAACCCCTCCACCACGATAAGGTGACGGCTCAAGGAGAGGACAATACACTTTGCCCTTAATCATCTAATTGTGCCAATAAAAGGAGAGGGAGGCCAGTATTTTTGAAAACAAGAAAAATACAAATTAAATCCTTACTACATATAGTTGTAAATCTCACTAACATGCTGCTTTCCGTGTTTCTAACAATTATTGTTTTGTGTTACCTGGTTGTAGTGTGTTTCACAGTAGGCCAGGCCCTTGCGTTCGTAGTGGCGGTGTCCCAGGAAAGGTTTCTCACACTTAGCACACACAAAATGCTGCAAACACGGCCAAGGCCAAGTACACACAGTTAGCTCTGCAACAGAGTCAGCGATAGACTTTGGTTAAGCCAGCACCACAGTTAAATTCAGTACGTCTGTCCTGTACTGTTTCACAATAGTGAATGGAAATAAAATAAAGATGATTCTGATTCTGAAAAAGAGAATGAAGAGAGAAGGAGCAAAGTGCTCTCTATAGTTGAATGGATATGGTGGGAATTCATGGAGGGACTCTATAGCTATCATATCACATCATGTGTTTGTTTATGAGGACAGCATGGATGAGTAGCAGACAAAAAGCAGGGTAAAACCAACCAACCATCTTAAACAAAAAAAAAAGCATTTTCTTGACTGTACCTGTCTTTTTACATGATTTGGAAGAACTGAATATGATTGGAGAACAATGTTATATTGCTACTTAGTTGCCAATATACAGTATAGGGTGTCCCCCAAAATTTGACATAATTTCATATTACAATAAAATTCTCGCTCAAATGATCTCAAATTAATGAGATGTGAAAAAACTAAGTTTTAGTAGTTTGCAGGTTGAAGACAGAAAATCACAGTGAACTAGCTATCACTCAAAAATTCAAGCGAAATTAAATCAGTCTATAATGTATTAAATCGAACAAATCTAAATTATGAGAAATAAATTGTTAATCTTTCAACTTGAAGCCTATTTATTGCGTTTGCCTCTGAGATGCACTTTGTCAAGATCGTCAAATTTCAAATAATGTCAACTTTTTGAGGAAACCCCGTATTGTTTTGGAAAGAGTTCAGGGTCAGACCTCCACATGCCACTGCTTGCCCATTGCATTGACCACACGGCCCTCGATGGGTCTCCTGCAGGCCCCGCAGATGGGGACGCCCATCTTGTCGTGGCAGGGCAAACAGTAAAGCTCCCCCTTCAGCTCCCTGGCATCAGCAGTCAACTCCTTTCTGCAGACAGGGAGGGAAATTTTCACTGAATGAGCAAGTCACGTGAATATATTGCACTTCATGAAAAAATTACATGACATGAGTTAAAACAACACAATTGAAGAGCTGCAATGTATAACAATTAGGAGTCTGGATTTAAAAAAATAAAAATAAATAAAAGTTTAAGCCCTCATCATTATGCACAGTTTGAAAATTTTATTCCGTGTTTACTAGTGGTACGGTATATGAGTCTTAATTTGTTCCGTGGTCACACTCGTAACTCAAAACACATCTTTTCCAGCCTCACAAAAAACAAGAACAATTTTTGCAATTGTTTTTTTTTTTATTACAAAAATAGCACACTATAAGAGTGTTTATGAAAAAATAAACAAATGACATCATTGAATAGAATTAAAAAGAATTTAACCATTATTGTCATACTTTGCATCAATATAATGGCCATTGTGCTGCTTCTTCTGGTGTGCCCGCCTTGGGCAGCTGGGGGCAGTAAAGGACAGTCAGCTGGAAATACTGCATGTAGAAAATTCTCAGCTTCGTTCAGCTCCTTAGTACGGCACTCATATTCTATAAAGTTGTTCTATGACTGTGAGCACTGTTATATGCTCTGTCTACATGTGTTGCTGTACCAATTGTGCTTAAAAAATCTGTTGCTTAAAGGGTTATAACACCGCAACATAGATGCTAGTTAACCCGTGCCTATGGCGTTTCCCTTTATGTGATAGCATTAGCTTTAAGCTAACGGACTAAAGACTAAGCTATGTAGTTTTTTTTAAATACATGTGTAATTCTCTTTGTTTTATGTTTAGTTTGACAGTAATCTTCAACTGAGAGCGGTAATAAACAGCGCTCTTATGTCAAGTTTGTGCTCTCAAGTCAAAGCCAAAAATTGCCCTTAGAACGGCTCATATGTCGAAACACTCTTAAGATGGGTCACTTGTATCACAAGGCACCACCACCGTGTTACCTTTTGAAAGGCACCATTTGCTATGCAGTGCTTGTACTGTGTTACCGGATCACACTCGATTATGTATGGTCCCGATCCTTACCCGCAGTTGTTACAGTTGAAGTGATCAGGGTGGTAGGGGTCATTCTTGAACAGAAGGGGCTGCTCTTCAATGATGGCATGACACTTTTGGCAGATGTACTTGCCCAGGCCACGCGCTTTCTCTCTGTTGTGGCACGGACGACACAGGTGCCTGATCGGGGGCAAAAGTGTGATGGGTTAAAAATTAAGGTTATGAACTCCAATATCGATACTGTATCAGTTATTTCAGGGGAAACCGACCTGCCTGCATTCTTAACAAATCCAACATCGGCGAGCACAGCCTGGCAGATGTTACAGCAGAAACATTCGGGGTGCCAGCTGTTGTTCATGGCCTTGATGACCCGGCCAATGATGAACTCACCTAAGACAGGAACACTTCACTATGAGAAGTTTGTTCATTGTTCGTGGATATTTCCTTTTTTTAAAATTAAATTCTGAATCCAGCATCCTTTGGCACAATTGTGTTTCACTTGAGTAGTTTCTAAACTTACCACACTGGTGGCAGCATGGCGCAAAGAGCATCTGGAAGTCATGTTCACAGTATTTCCTGTCTTCAAACTGTAAAAACATTTTAAGGTAATCAGAATCATCTTTATTGGCCATGTATGTTAAAACACATAAGGAAAATGTATTTACAGCAATCACATAATGCCATTAATTAAAAAAAAAAAAATGAGACGACACGGACTAAACTGTAACTTTCTTTTGGCAATTTGACTATGGTGAAAGATTTTTTTCATCAAGATGTGGGTTACATTTTTTAAAATCACATCCAGATGACTAATACAGTACATTGCTGTAGTTTGTATAATCATTGCTGAACCATTGCATGAAGGCCCTACTTTTTTGCTTTACAAAAGTATTACCAAGCACAATGCATTTCAAAATTGTGGTAGCAAATGGATCTGACATTTCTTTAATTCACCTAATGCATTCAGGGCAACTAAAGCGAGAAAATGACCATAACTGGTATAGTTTTCAGTACATTCACAAGATCTATAGCAAGACTTCTATTAATAGTCTTTCAAAATGTAATCTAGGAACTGGATATCATTACACTAAAGAACAGGAGGATCAATGAGATGAGCAAAAAGCTAAGCTTTAGTACTGTTACAGACAAGAAATAAAGTAAGACCCGTTTACTGTACAGTAAGTAGACTGGAAACTCAATACTGTACTGCACTAAGGATATACTGTACTCGCATCAATATCCTGTCGTCATATTTGGATTTGCGTGAATGTAACATTATAGCTTCAAACAGTAGGTACTGCACATGCAGTAGCTATAAGATACAGTGTGGCATTTATAAAATTACATTGCACTGACCCAGAAGAGCACTAAATTATTAAAGTGTATCAATGACAACATTATACACTTATTGAAATCATGTAATGTGAACAAAACAGTAGCTTTACCTCATAGAAGAGACCCTCTGGGAACTGTTGGAAACACTGGGCGCACACAAAGCACTGCTCATGGTAAAGTTCTCCGTTACTGTTCACTATCTTCTCAGCCGGAGCAAAGCCACTCTTGCAGCGCTCGCACATGGCATTGGCCAGGGCATTGGCCATGTTGCTAAGGAATTAAACAAAATGTGGATAATTAGTTGCAGGGAATACTGTCACGATCACAACACATAAAGGGATAATTATCTTTGGATCATCAACTGATAGCAGAGAGGAGAGCAGCTAATGGAGTGCCATACAATTGTAAAACACAATGGGCCTCATTCACTAACTGTGCATATGCACAATTTCAGCACAAATCTGTGATTCAGCAGTATGTTTGTACTTGTTTTTGTCAATGAGGAGGAAATGTGTTGGACCGCTCACATTTGTTTTGTTTTTTTACATTTATGGTGTGTGCCACGTTCTCTAATTTAACTTTTGAATTACCGGTAACTAAAAATTATAAACACTGTTACTATATGCTATTGGTTTCTGTTTTTAGCAAGCTTTCCATTGATACCAACTTTTTTGAAAATAGGATAAAGATTATAAAAATACAATGCAAATTTTAGCTCATGCGCACGGCTCATCATTTAGATTGAATTCTGATTTTGATTCACTAACATGTGCATGGTGGTGCATAAACAATTGGCCGGTACGCACGTATCATGAATCTGAAGGTAACTTTTCGTATACGCTCAACTTGTGCGCAGTGCGAGAGCATTTCTACACATTTATTAGTGGATGAGGCCCATTGTGGTAAGATACAGCTTCTTAAAATCTTCGTCTATATTATTTCATGACAGCAAAGACCTGCAACCAAAGCCCACTTATAAATCTTTGTTCCTAATGGGAGCTGTGAAAAATACGCTAGATATGTAAACTGGAGACAAGATCAGAAATCGGTATGTCTCAGAAAAAGAAAATCAATCAGTTAAGAGAATAATAAGAACAAATAATTAACAGCAATGAAAACATGAGCTCCTTGACACGAGTAATAATTTTATATCAGTGGACTATGAAAAGTTGGCGAGGCATACTACTGAGCGACATTAAAACACATCAATGTCACATTTTGGAGTGGATTTATTCAGGGTGTGAAAACCGTTATGAGTGTGTCTGTTTAGGCAAAACTCAAGAGTTGAAATCATGGCTGATGTAATCTGACTTTTTTTTATTGTACCTTTGTAGTAAGACATACAGTATATTAACACAGACCACTAATTGATTAGTTGATTTACATTTTTAAGAAATGAGAGAAAATAAGATGGGAAAAAGAGGGATAATTTTTTTGATGACGTATTTATGGATTGTGATCTTCAATAGATGGCTCCTTATGATCTCCTCTCAATGAAAGTGTGTTGTAGACTGTAAAAACTAAAACATTCTATAGATTCAGACCTGATGTAACATGCACAGTCAGCCCTGCCTTACAGGATTAGTGGCAGGATGTGATACGTCCCTTTGGCATTTCCACCCTGTATTCTGCCACTGCCACATTGCAGACTTTCTTCAATAAACACAGTGAAATTGCCAACTCTACTGGTCCTTGCTGCTAATAACTCTCCCGTTTGCTCGAGAGGACATCATCCTTGTTCCGATTGTATAGCTGTGCTCAGTTAGAGGTAATGCCGCAATAATAAGCAATCCATTTTGAAATGTATATAAAATGTCATTCAGTATGTGTCAATTTTTGGAAGATTTATGTCGTTTTTGTAAAAAAAAAAAAAAAAAAGAAAAAAGAAAAAGTATTGATTGATGCGCCGAAGATTCCTAAACCAAATCATTACCATTAACAAATTGTGACCCTTAGAAAAACTATACAACACAATATTTTACAAATATTTCCCTCAATGTATTATATTCTTTTGTCAGAGAAGTTTTTATTTATTTTTTATTTTATGGTCGAACCCTGATTTTGGTTTTCCTGATGAAATCACAGTAAGAAACCTTCAGCTTCAACAAATCCACTGATGACTTCATGTCCTCAGTCAGTCAATATATCATTTATATTTAGCCTTCATGTCATTCATGGACACATACTCAGGATACCAGCTGGCATTTTCTATTTTGCATAATCACTCCTCCCCTCCTTGGCATAAAAATAGCTTACTTTGTGTTTGTGCCTGCTGAGTTTGGAGCTATCCCTGCACAAATAACCTCCAAAAAAAAATCCAACCAGTCGGTAAAAACCCAGATTCCGTAGAATATCAAAATGCTTCACATTCTGTAACACCTCGAGGTCACAGCAAACCGACCAGCACCGCATCAGTTTATGAGAAGACAGAATGTCCCAGTGCATCCACCTCCAGTAAGCCATACATGTTCAGGACTGTCAGTGCCATGTCAGTCAACAAAATGTCATATTTGGTACTTGTGACTAACATTTCATGGTGAATCGACCAAAACCTTTCCACTATATTATTAAGCTTTGAATTCCTATATTAAGTCTTGAGTCATCGTTCGGAACAGCATACTATTACTTATCGCTAACTTCGTAGTTTATTCCTGTCTATAAAACAGCACCTAATTTTTCAATTACGAAAAGGTAAATTCCACTATAGCCATGATTCTATTGGAAAATACCGCTATCTGTAATCTCCACAACTAATCACAAGGTGTGTCCTTGTCTTCCATGTACTTACAAGCGTGCATAGAAATCACAAAACTCCTTATAGACTTTAACATCACTCTTCCGCTTCTGGGACTTGGACACCGGGACTTCTGCCTCCCCACCGTCGCCATCCCGAAACCTTTGATGGTAACCGTTCATCTCCCCGTGTGGATTGTAGCCCAAGACCTCCCCGTCCTCAGGTATGGAAGAAGGTAGAGCACGGCTGTTCATCTCTGTACTCTTCTCCAGGTACAAAACTTTGCTGCTTCAAAGTTCAGCTCCGCAAATCCAGCAATCAGTCAGAGCAGTAATCCGAAATGCAGGAGGCAAACTAAGCCACTCATCAAACTGTGATGGGTGTAGTCTCTCCCTCTCCTGCAGGCACACACACCCACACACACCCACTCACTCCTTCGTTCCCACATCAACACGCTCTTTTTTTTTTTTTCTTCAGCTACGCACGCACGTGTGCGCACACACAAGCACGCATGGACACGCGCGCACGCACAAACACACGCACACAAAGACAGAGTCTCCTGCCTGTCGAACTTGCTGTCTATTCTTGGACCGGCTACTGAAATGAAGAGCCAACCCTGACGGATGCCTGCTGAGAGGTCACACATTCATGCACACCTATGGACACGTGCACAAACACACAAAAGTGTCATTCGCAAATAGGGCTGCAGCTATCAAATATTTTTCAAACGGAGTACTCTATGGATTATGAATGATGTGGCATTATTAAACACAATGAATTGCGCATGTGAGGTACAGATATTGTTTTGTCCACTTTGGGTCCCCATCCTCACTTCTACTATACTACTTTACCATCCTCACTTCTACTATACTATTTTATCTGTTCCTTTGAGTGTGTACGCCTTTAAAAGGCGGGGCCTGGCCTGGGGTGTGACACGGCATCAGCCAGTGAGAGTGTAGAGTTGATTGGCTGTTAATTGGCAAACGCGTTAGCCAGTTAAGTCACTATGGGTATTGTGTTAGCCAGTTAAGTCACTATGTGTATTGTGTGACTCAGTGTGAGTTGATAGTGTATGAATGTTCTTATCATGTGTTTGTTTTCTCATTACCTGTTGAATAAAGCGATTGAAAGCCCACCGGCGGATCTGTCTATCCTTGACCACTTGCGGGGGCATTCCAATACGTTCTAACTATTGGAAAAAACTAGAAAAATTATCTTTGTAAAGCTTTGCGCCAGAGATTTTCCAGTGACTTACGCAATAATAGAAAAGTTTGAGTATATAATATTCACGCTGCATGGGTGTGAGCATATGAAGAGTGTACATATCTCTGTGCGTGTGTGTTTGTTGACATGACTCCATCTTTCTACAAATAGACACCCAGTGAACCCTCATCTCCAAACTAGGTGCTGGCAGCTGCTTTTGTGTGCTTGTGTGTGCGAGAGAGGGAGAGTGAGGGGTGGGGACCACTGTATACACATAATATATGGTTCACAGCTGTATTTGTTTCCACCAGTGAGACTCAATGCCATCAATTCAGAGCAGGGCTTTGACACTCACATAACATGAATGATCAGTAAACACTATACAGTATACAGTAACCCCCTTCCATCACTGCGGTTAAGTTCCAGGACCCCCTGCGATAAATGAAAAGCCACGATATAGAAATATGGAAAAAAATATATATATAATATATTAGGGTCTTCAAACACACTTTAAAAAACAATGCACACACATTTAAACACAGACTATATTGGGGGAGGGAGGGAGAGAGAGAGAGAGAGAGAGAGAGAGAGAAAGAGCGATGGATAAAAAAAATGGCAGAAATATCAAAATTAATAAAACACATTACAAGAAAATAAGGTGTTTGCATCCCGGAGAGACTACTTGTACTATCAATTGCCTTAACTGGTTAAAAGAAAGAAAATGTATTGCACAATAATAAAACTAACATGAAATAACCGGGTTTTTTTGGAGTAAACTACTTAGAGGCCACTTAGAGTGCATGATTTCACCATGCATAATACAAAGTTATCGGTACCTTCCCAAAACCGAATAATAAATGGAGAAACGTCACCTGTCCCAGCTGGGGCTACGGAAAGACGGAAAAAATCTAATCAGCCAGAGGAGGAAACACACACAACCCTTCCTCCTGATTATAGCCACCAGCACAATGATGCAAAGTGGACCACCCTATTACGCGGAAGATTATTACTGGAAGAGTCTTTGGTAACAAAAGTTTTCCAATTGCGTCTCAGGAGTACCTACTAGAAAATGTTGCATCTTAAGATCCCCGTCTTTTAGCATCCATCTAGCCATCAGTCAATCTATTACAGCTCAATGTCATGTGTGTTATTATGTGCAATTAGATCTTAAGTTGCCTGTCAACAGGATTCAACAGCTGGGACAAGGGGAAAAAATGACAAGCTAGTTTTCCATTTATTAGTTCTAAAAATAATTTTCACAATCACACTTGAGGGGCATTACCTCAACCTTGTTAAGTTGCGTGACAAACTGGTACTATTTTACTTTATTTCATCAAAGAGCTATTTTCTTCATAGTTATCCAAAGTAAGTTTGTTGTAGAATAGTAAATACATCTGTAGCGTAACCAAGTTCTCCTCTTTTGGTAATACCTTCAGCAACCCCCCGCTTGAAGTTGATGCTCAGACAGACCAGATGAGCTGTGCAATAAGAGCAGCAGTACAACAGTCTGATAAGAGCACAGTCAAGCCATTATCAAAGTAACCTTTATAATGTGTTAGGTGGCAAGAGACTACTGAGTGTACTGATAAAGAAGCATCCCATGATTGTCACCAGATGTGTACTTGTCGTAGGAGGACAAAAATGTTATTGTAGCAGCCATTGGTAGTGTAGTGGTTTATATAACTGATGGCAGTGATAACTACAGATGTCCATGGACGTGAATGAGTTAATATTCATTTCACAAACTTTGGTGAGCAATGAAAGTATTATAGATAAGGACTGTGACAGTCTGGTCCAAGACGGAGCGGAGGCGCTGCAGGCGTTTGTATTTAAAAACCAGTAAGGATAATTTAATTCGAAAATAATATTTTCTTTCAGTATTATTATTATTATTATTCATTCTCTTATTTTTTATGATCGATCTTTATTATGTAGAGCACTTTGTTACAGCGGCAGTTGTTTTTTTAAAGTGCTCTAGAAATAAAGTTGAGTTGACCAGTTGAGTAAACTCCAACGTTGTCCCAAGATTTTTGTCCGGTGGAACCGTGCATTATGTCACTTCTTAACAAAATGTTTTCACTTGTATTTACACTTGACGTGAGAAGTGTGACAAGTGTTAAAGTGTGATACGCGAGGGGTGCACCTCTGTTCCACAATTCCGCCACGCCACAATTTTATAAACAGCCACAGCAACAGTCAACAGTATCTCTGGTGTCACCATGAAACACGCTGAGACTTTTTCTTTTTTGAGACTTCCCTGTAGGGTTCTTACAGGTCTACGGTCATTTCAGAGAACACACAAGACAAACGTAATGCCCCAGCTTGTGCATTTGTAAAACAATCTCTTGGTCTGTAGCGGACTGTGTCTGGCCATTATTTCTCTGCCATTGTAGCGGTCCCATTTCCATGCAGAGATATCGCTCCCTCTGTAGCAACCTTTCTGTCTGTGAAGTTTAAACTGGTCAGTGTGGCTTAAAAGTATGAACTCATCAACAACCGGTAACAGCTAAATAAGAGGAAAGAGGGATAATGACTACATGACCTTCGGGCTGCAGCTATCATATATTTTTAGAATCAAGTATTCTACAGATGATCCCCTTCCATCCAGTCCATACAGTAATAGGATGAAAAAATTATTTTGATATATGACACAAAATATCATGCAGTCATTATTTTTGTCCAAATGGGGTCCCCGTCCTAACATTCTATTACAGTATCTTTGACTTTGATTGTGTATGGCTTTAAAAGGCAGGGTCTGGCCTGTTGACTGACGTGTGCATCAGTGAATTACAGTACGTGTTTTTTTTTTTTTTCATTTGTTACCCGGAGGCTGTATGTTCTAAATAGAGACAGTAGGTAGTATTAGTAATTAGTAGTAGTAATAACACGATAAACTATAATCTTCCAATCAATATTTTCATAAAGAGAAATGTTTTGACATAACCCTTGAACCAGTGCTATGCAAGCAGACACAGGCTGAAAAGTATATCAGACGCCTTGCTAACATAAACATGTACACAGTGTCAACAGAAACCATGGCAACACAGACAGGAGCGCAGCTTGGAAGGCCAACAAGTGCAGGCACACACTCACCCATACAAACACACACACACACATTCAACTCACAACGCCCACTTGGACTATCTCAAGACCCACTTGAGTCCACAGGGGAACAATGAACACAGATAATAGGGCAGTATAACTTTTTAGTAAAGCAAAGTAAACCTTCAATACAACCATCAAATACACTTACTAGCAACACAGTTGAATTATGTGCTCATTATTTAAAGGTTGGATAAAAAAAATTAAAAAAAAGTAATGAAAATGCACTTCATTTAACCCTCAGTGCTGAAAATCAAGAAGAAAAAGGTAGTTTGGTTGTTTCATGTCTCATTGTGTTTTATGGAAAACACAATTGAAGCCTTCACTTAATATTTGCCCACAGGAATATTTTGGAGTTCAAATAATTTTGGAATACTGTGCAGTACTACTGTATCTTAGCTGTTGTAATGTCCTTATTCCTGTCATGACAGGAAATTATAGCAATACATTTAGAATACATTAATAGCTTGTTGTCTGTCCTTTGCACGACTATCAAATGCTGAACTGTCGCAATGATGGCAAAACATTGTGTTTTTGACATAATTTATCTACAATAAAGGTTAATGTTGAGCTACAGTGTGAGCACTGTATCAATAAAATTAATGCTCAGTAAGGAAAAAGACAAAAGTCACTTCTTCTATTGTTTCACATTCACAGACAAGTATTATTTAATAACATATTATTGTGGTCGAAGCTTGCAATGGTCTGTGAAAAGCTCTCGTATTAGATCCCATTAGATGGTGTACCGTAAGTGTTGTAAGAGGTGAGGATACATAGAAATGCATGGCTATACTTCAGCTATATCATTTTCTACATAAGCACAAATCAAAGTTTGTTTAACTTGACCAGGGACACTTCTAAAGACAGAGCCCCCTCTTTGTGTCTACATTCTTCACATTGCAACATTCCTGCAACCACTTGAGGAGGGGAAGAACTGATGTTGCTGTAGGGTCACACCACAATTCCACATGCTATGCACGTCCTACTCATTTGAGAGGAATGAGAATGCACTACTTTGCAAAGGTCTCACCGAATCAATGTCTGTCAATACATTTTTATCGAGAGACAACAAAGACAAATCCCAGTGTGATACAAAATGTAAGTGAAGTCCAAAGGTTTGGACAAAATGCTATTGATAAAGACAAAGGACCACTTAACTTTTTACATTTTCAGTCAAAATCCCCCCAAAAATTGGGGCAGTGGGAGTGGACAAATTAATCCTCTATTGTCCAGGCAAACACCATCAGGATTAATCTGTTAATTCTTGTGACACAGTATAATAATCTTGCAAACTATTCAAAGAGAAACTATGGGATTGTGAGGACATGACAAAGGCTGGACCGTCGAACATGATCACAGCTGCAAAGTCCTCCCTTCTTACTGAGATGGGTATCCCAGTAGAACGGCACCGTGACCGACTGGTAGTCCTCCCTTCATTCCTATGTGTCCCGTATTACACAATAATGGTTACCGTGGTAAAACTACAGCATAAAACTGGTATACTACGAATGATTCATTCATTTACAGGAAAGCAAGAGGAGCGTAACAGAAACGGTGACATGGGTGAACTCTGGTAGCAAGTGAAAAGCATCACAAAAAGGTAGACACACCTGAACCCGTCTTCAAGCACACCATAGCTGTCTGGTCTCTCCTGTCTTCGCCTGTACAAGCCCGAGTTTGACAACGCCTTGAGTCTTAAAGAGTTCATCTCCCCGCCACCTCCGTTGTTCCTTCCTCGTCTGCTGAGAGCACACGACCCACTGGGCCAGAAATATGCCAGAGAAAGTGTGCGTGTTTAGAGTTGTTCCAAATAAAAAGATTAGGCTGGTCTCGCTCTAGCCCCTGATCGAACTGACACACCTCCAGGGCACACGGTCTTGAGGAAGAAGGACGTGCAGAGGTGTGGTAGCACCGCCTGCACACCTATCAACTGCCTATTTGTCCGCCTTCTGCAGGTAGAAGGGAAGTGCCTGAGTGGAGAAGAGAAGGGGGAGAAAGGCGTTCTGGCCTTTGCCTCCACTGTCTGCTGGCCGCCTACTACTCACTAGCTCATTCTTGAGAAGACAATTCAAGGATGCCACCAGAGCACCACAATAGTGACAAACAGATAGGGCTCTTTATTCAAAGGCTCGCCATACAGCTAATCTTTAACAAAGATTGTTTGGTAATTTAAAACTTTGTGGATATTTGTCATGCAGGAACAGAAAGAGGACTGTTCACATGGATGCATTTGACTACATTTCCTTGATTGACGACCTATGAGCCACCAGGAAGAAAGAGGATTAATGGTAGTAAACTGCAATACTGTCATACATTTCAGGACAAACTGAATTACATTTTTAGTCCACTAGATGGAGCTGATGAATCACTTGAAAATCAACAGAGGACCAGAAGCTCTTGGTCATACCCAAAACAAACATGGCAACACAGGAAGACCGAAAAGAGAACATAAACACCCCAAGAATGCTTAAATTGAGCAACACCTTGAAATAATGCTGCATTGCAATCGGACCTGCACTGCTTTTTTCATTTGAATTTATTATCCTCCTGATCAAAATTCCAATTTTTTTTTTCTCAGCAGTGACAACAAGCTATTGAAAGATGAGCATGCCAACCAATGAATAATTCATGACAGTGTTGTCTGGGAACAAGACACGTTCTTCAAAGACATATAACAAATCAAACCAAAAGGAAAATTGCTTCTCTGACATGTACAAATAAAAAGATAGAGGACAATGTAATGTCATGAAAAGAAAAACCATCACGTTGTAGAGAAATAACAATGTAATCAAGAGTTGGGGTTGAAAACTCAAAAAGTGTACTGTACAAATAAGGACAAGAATTCGTGTCAATGCCCACAAATATTTTTGTAAATATCACAGTCATTCTAGTAAATATGCTGTGTACCTGAGAAGTATTCAATTTGTTGAAAACAAAGTGTCGATTCTTCATCACAGTTGTTGATGAGATGAAGAGGTTCGGTCTCAGTGGCATTTACACTTGTAATTTTTGGCACATTTCAACATCCACACAAAGCTGTAAATTTTATTTTAAAATAGATTTCAGGTCTTTCAGAGTCAGTGTTGATAAATTGATTAAGTAAATTAAGCCATGTAATTACAGTATATCTGGAGTTTGGCTAAACAAAATGAATGGATAATTCCAAACGACCCCACTGCCACTATGTGGACAACGGAGGTATAACAACACTTCTTTTGCAATTCCCACTAGGAAAACCTGTTTTTGGCTCAAAATGTCTTTTAAAAAGAGGTTTAGGGCAGAAAAAGCACAAAAGGACGTGTCCTTGTGAAAATCAACTCCTAGAATGTCTCACTCACATAAGAGGAAGCACACTATCTAGTTTATAAACAGACTGGTTGTAAAGCTACACTAGAATCATTTAGGCTTAAAATAAATTGCATTAAGATTACAGCTGGATTGTACTTCATGGCAAAGAACAACAAACAATTCAACAAGTAGGTTAATTCAATAACGTAATAACTTATATAGTATCTGCGTCTTACCAGTGTGATATGTCAGACAGGAATGAGGCTAATTTTGGTGTTGCTAAAGTTCCTTTTGCTGTCACTGCAAACACTACTGCATCTATCTTGTGGCCACATCACTTCCTGTGTCTGTGTGTGTGTGTGTGTCCATTTGTGTTTATGTGCCAACATGTCTTTGTGAGAAAAGGGGTGACAAAGCAGCACAGAAGAGATGGATGAAGAGACGGTGCGATGAGGAGTAGGAGGAGGAGGAGGGTAATAAGACTTTGTGGTGTTGGGAGGTGTGAGGAGCCTACTGAAATCGGACTGAAAGCAAGCCAAGCTATTATTGCAGACCCAACAGTAGGTTGGCCAAAACAACCGGAACGAAGTACAATATGTTGAGAAAGTATGCAAAACCACAATCATAAATAGACAACCTCAGAGTGACATGATGATCGTTATTGTTCAAAAGTGAACATTCCCAAACTTTTTTTTAGGGAACTGATCACATGTTAATTTACCATCACAGTTTGGCACCATTTGTCGACGATGGTCTCTACGAGCATTTTTCCACTCACCCCTTCACTTTGCCAGTCCTGCACTTTCTGATACCAATCTATACTTGGGTAGGCTCTGTTATACTAGGTGTTCATCACTTAACCAGTGGGGGGAAGCAATGCACCAAATGTGTCTAGTCTACCAGAAATCAAGAAGAAGGAGACTCATTGCCAGATTGTTCGCTACGCACCCACGCAAGACTGTCGAGCACTTTTCTGTGGATTGATTTATCGGTTGCCGACCCCGTCTGCCCCTGACCTTCCTGACATTGGTCATTGCTTGCAAAATAAAGTCAATCGCTTAAAAACTTTTAATTTTAATGACGGGTATGAGATATGCTGAGGTCTTAGCTGACATCATTTATGACAGTAGCTTGACATTTTTGAGCGACTTAGTTGTATTTTTCTCGAAAATTGTATTCAAATTCCACTTTGAAATTTAGTGGTTCCGCTGCACCATCTGAGAAATAAGCACAGTACCTCCTTGCCACCACCACCCCTACGGAACTTTTCTTTAGAAATGCACACAGTCTGTAGTCCACCATGCAGGTTCAGTTCAGCATTGTCAGAGATTGTGAAGTTTTATCACAACACTTTGTGGACATCCATGTTATTTGGCATTCTCTCTCAGGGTATCAACCACAGCGGTACAGTACCTTAAAGGTGAAGCTAGACAAAAGTAAATCCCTTGGAATAGTGTAGAACAGGGGTGTCAAACTCAATTTTGTCTCGGGGCGCATTGTAGTTATGATTTCCCTCAGAGGGGCGTTAGAACAGCGAAAACTTTAATCACCAAATCATATTATTAACATTACACAACAAATTGAGGTATAACTGGTTTTGAAATCAGAAGACAAGGATAATAGTTTGTTCAAGTATTGTTTAAGTTACTGTAGAAGAAGGGTTTGGTAAGAGAAAAAAGTAATATCGCAACATTATTCTTTATTATTATGATCATTTGGAATTTGGGTACAAGATTTTAGCAAAAATCACAGAAGTTGACGAGCATGATTTGCTTTCACGGGCCACATAAAATGATGTGGGGGGCCGCATCTGGCCCCCGGGCCTCGAGTTTGACACCTATGGTGTAGAAGAAAGCTTGTCCAGTTTTTGGACTAAACAGGCACATGCCAAAGAACACAACACGACAAAGTCCTCTATTATGTCGTAGTCCTTTGAGACCAGAAAAGTCTTGCACTAGTTAGACCGTTTGCATGAACCTTGGACAAGAGATAAGAGGTGGTGACTCTTCTCACAAATACAAATTAAATGGTAAGACTGTATAGTCAGCTACTAGGAATGTATATTTAACAAAAACAACGTAATGATGTGTCCATTACTTCATCTCACAAGAGAAGCGCTCTTCCAAACAAGGTCATGCTCAGGCTTGAGACTGGAACAAGTTCAAGTTGTATCAACAAAAGTGTACAGTCAAGGAGGCAAAATTCAATATGCCGGCAATGTAGAATGCTTACTTCTTACAGGTGTAGCCTGCTTTTGAAGGGCAGAGTCATGCCAGACAGTCACCATAAACGGGGCAGCGCAGAAAGAATCAAAGAGTCCCCCTGGGAGTGAATGAGCAGGAAGTGGTGCAGAAAGCAGTAAATACTGTCAGGGAGTCAGTGCGGACATTTTGGACCAGGGAGGAGGCTTCTCTCGAGTACGAGCAGGACTATCGTCTTCTACAAATGCTTACATACAAAGTATTTGCATTCTGTTTCCTTGTGAAAGAAATAGCCTATGATTTCAGAAATACTGACAGAATGTGAAAATATGTATCACCATACGCAACTATAAGACAGCATTAAAGCAAGGAGACATGCCAACTACAATATTAAACATATTGTGAAATTAACACCTCAACAGCAGTGTCATTAAAAATTTTGCATAATTATTTTTGATACAACTCTTGTATTGGATCTCATTATATTGTGCAAGTCTACATACGGCTAGGGTCCAGTGAATTTATGAAACATATACAGTATTCATGGATCAGCATTTGCAAATTCACATTTGCACTGTTTTTTGTAACATATCCTCCTTTATTGTCATGTCATGTCTAATGCCTGCCCGGGAACACTGAGCGACACAGCCAAACCCAACCGAATGGTCAGGCAGGTGGACGGGTGTTAGGTTACGTAACCTGTTTTCATGAGCGGCCAACCATCGGCCACTAGTTTAGCTGTGATTGAAAAATTCAATTGCAGCTGAACGGCGTTGTAACTTCGCAGATGTAACGGCCAATCTAAAATGCCGTGTCATAACACAAAAATCAGGTTTCCAAACTTTCCAGAATGAAGAGAGATCCAGCCAGCCGCCACCAAGCCATACCAATACAATATATACATTTTATCTATATAAAGAGTTTATATATATACCCACACTCCTGTATTTCTCGCACGTTTCTTCTCTTTGTATTTTTAAAATATAGCTACTACGGCCAAGGCAATCCACTTCTTCCTTGAACATTGCATCACGTTGTTTGTGGTGCAATAAAAAAAAACAATACACTACAGTATATGTGGCGCCTCAGTGTTGCTTCCAGATAATAATACAAGGGCTCGCAGTTTTAATGTTGCGAGTTGGTTATGCATGCGAGGGTCAATTGCCTGTGTGTGTGTGACTCGCCAATTGTAACTTGCTTGTGATTGTCTAGGTCAGTCGCGTTCGGGCCACGTCGCTCGGTGTGCAGCGGGCTTTTTATAAAAACATTACTTAGGGGCTATCTTATGCCATCTTGGTGCCAAGGAACCATATTGAATTTAAGGGAGGAGCTTCATTCATTCATAGTCAGGTCATAGCCTTGTCTAATATTTTAAAAAGTGCTTTACCACCATCTTATGGCCTCTGTAGGTCATTCGAAACCTTTTTTAGGGGAGACGTCAATTATGAGTTTTTGCTATTCGGACGAATCGGGACCAAGCCCTGCTGATTCACCCTAAATAAAATCTACAAGGGTCATGTCTTTGAAATTTTGGGGGAAATTCTACCAAGTTTCATTTTAATTGGCACTATGTAGTTACAATTGTGTGCGTGAATTATTTTACTTTTTAATGTTTCTGTTTTGTTTGGAGGTGAGTGGTTAAGCACATCGAATTTCACCTCCGACCCTCGTTTGTGGAGTTTTGCACGTTTTCTCCGTGTTTGCGTAGGTTTCCGACTTTCTGCCATATTCCAAACACATGCATGAGGATGACTGAAGACTAAATTGTCCATTGATGTTCATTTGAGTGTTAATGGTTGCTTGTCTGTGTGTGCCCTGTGATTGAGAGGCGACGAGTCCAGCGAGTACCTCACCCGTGAACCTAATGAGTATAGGGAGTGAATAAAATTGATGTTGCGTTTGGGTGATTTAGAAAATAGAAATGGAGGGGACATTCCAGCTTCAAGGGCTTCCATTAAAAGCACCGTCGGGGGGCGCTAGCGAGCAAGCCGAGTGACGATAGTCAGATTGTTACTACGGACATTGACTATAAACGATGCTCTAGCTCTGTCGAAAACACGTCTCGCAATCATTTATACTACGCTTTCGAAATGGAACTTTACCCAGATGAATGGGAGAAGCCAAAATGCCGGGAGTACCCCGGTGCTACCCCCTTCCCCAACCAGAAAAGAAAAAAAACTATCAACTTCCCAACTTTTCAAGAAATATCTCCCTCGGGTGATAGCGATGAACCTTTGACTCACCCGTTCGTCATTTCCGTAACGGCGAGCATCTTTTGGCTGTCTTGTTCCTTCCGCGTCGGGGGTGACAGATGTTGAAGGTCTCGGATGGAAGGCGGGCGGCGAGCAGCGGTCTCCGCTCAACGATGGCGAGCAGAGGCCTCCTCCAAGCGGGTCTTCAGCTTTCAAGCTAGACATAGCTGGGCATTATACTTCCGCTTTGAACTTTCACAATAAAACAATTGTGCCTTTAAAAATACGTAAACTATATCAGCACGATATTGATTACAAAAGTAGTCATAATGAAAACGTACTTTAGACCAGTCAAAACAATTCATTCGTATATTGTATTACTGTGGCTCTAAATTATGACGTGTGGATGTACTTTTATTTTACAAAACGGCACTCTTATTCAGGGTTAGTCTAAATTTAAAGGATACATTTAACGTTCAAGTTATCTTCACTGCAGTAATGCATTTTTTTTACTGAAAGAGACCCACCCTTCAAACTTTTGGGGAGACTATGTCCTCGTTATCAACACCATCACGAGGGCCCAAATTTCTCACTTTAATTAACCAATAAAAGTTGATGGCGGGTGAGTTTTTTTTTTTCTAGAAAGAAAATGTCTCGTTTCAAGTCCAGTACAGTAACTTTCTAATTGCGTTCTTATTTTTTTTTTTCGTCAGTAGTCTTCACACAGGCGTATTCTTTTTAAGTTTCAACTTTGAAATGTTTAATGAATACACTTAGAAGTAAACAGACCTCTCTTGCTACACTCTTGCAGCTCTGAAAAAAAAAAAAAAAAAAAAAAACATGATTGATGGATGTAAATTTGTAATGGGGGAAATTAATATTTTGACAGCTATACGTGATTACAGCAAATGTGTGTACTGGGAGGAAAAATCATTGTTGCATGTCTTTCCTTCAGCAGCGACAGAGGCCATTTGTTGCTTCCTCCAGTGGCTGAATCATTATAGTAGAAGTGCCACATTTATTCCCTTAAAAGGACATCTTTATAGCCCCGCCTCTTTGCTATGGGAGGGAATGGATATTCTGACAGCAACAGACATGGAAAGAGAAGAACTATGCTTTAAAATCAAATGGGGACACTTCATGTTGTTGATCCAGATATGCAGACAGAAACATCTGGAAATACATTTCCACAGCAGCAATCTTGGCAGTTCGTTGCTGACATTCTCATTCAAATGAAAACCAGGTCACCATGCCGTTGCACGGACGTCTGTTATGTCATCAGTGCTATTTTTACAGGGTTGAACGAACAAGTGAATGGAAGCTCAATGTTGAATATTTATTGTACTGTAGTTTACATAATTTATGTAATTTACAAGTCAAGCATAGAGGAAAGCGGAATTACACAAAGTTGACTCGTTGTCAATACTGCATCACTACTATACACACCGTTACTTATACTTTCCCTAAATGGCTACATTTTGTTGATGCTTACCATATCAATTATAAAAACCCTCAAAACAATTTACATTCATTTATGCGGAAGGAATCACAATCAGCTGCCACAGAGATGAGAAAGTTAAGTGATCCCAATAAACACATTTTGGGGAGACTTTGATGTTGATTAAGTTGCAAATGAAGATTAACACAAAAACGTGCAAGAGCAAAATAAATAAGAGGCGAAATTATTGAACAACCAACAATGAATCACAATTGTTTTTTTTAGCATTTAAGACATACGTAACACAGTCAAAATCACTCATCAAAAATATTTTTTGTCAGCCATATTGGGAGGGTAAGTCTAAGAAAACAAGGTCATTCCTGGTTGATTTAATAACGTAAAGACACAAATCCATTTGCTGAATCTTAATTAAGAACACTAATACACCTAATGCACGCTTTTGAAAATATGAATATGGAATGAATGAAATGTTAAGTGGATGAAAACGTACATGTGACAGAACTGTATACTCATTACAAACACTCCAATTTAATAGGGGAAATATTTTATAAAATTTGGAATACATTTCGGAAAGGTACAACAGCATGGCACAGTAAAGCAACTCCCAATGGGAGTAAAGAGTACAAACAGATGAAGGAATTGACCCTTTGAGTGTTAATTGGATAACTAGAGCTTGAATAACTGATTATCATGATCTCTAACATGTTTATCATTATACATTCCTTTGTCCCTTCTATTTTGCCCCTTCAAGTTATTGTGACTTTAAATCATATATCCCTGTTTCCAGACCTCTGCTGTTGGTTTATCTGATCCCAGACCAGCTGTGGAGATAAGAACCCCAGCCTGAGCCACGAGTCCCTGATGCCTCCTCCTCGCCTGCACAATACAGGAGAGAGTACACATTAGAACCTCTGTATCCAGTACAATTACCTAAAACTGTCATGTATTACTGTACCTTGGGCAATGGCAGCAAGCTTGCTTTTCTCATCTGGGCTGAGCTGCAACATGGTGTGAATGACAGGAAGCAGTGCCTGCCTCTCGCTGCCTGACCGCAGGAAAATGAACTGCAGCAAAACGTTCTTCAGATACTCCAGGTTGGCCACACTCTTCTCCCGCTCCTGGTTACGCTCCAAACGACGTACTTCACTCTTCAACAGCTACAAGATTAAAACATTTTATAAATTCACCAAGTTTATGGGTACTCAAGCTCTCAAAATCAGATCTGAAATATGACACACGGCACGCAACTACTTTTGGTACTATGTATTTTCATATGTAGTGCCAAAAATAGTTGCATTACTTTTCATCACATTTTGGTTCACCATTCTTTCCTGATTGGCTTGGTTTAATTACATAGTTCTTCAGCCTGAGTGAAGCATGTGGTAGCCATCCAAACATTGAACATAGTTACTTGCTCGATTAAGTTTTTTATTTTTATTTTTTATTTATTTTATTTTTTAAAGTACACTACTCACAGTTAAGGATATTTGGCTTTCGAGTGAAATTTCAGGATGAACCTAAAATAAGCTATCGCCTTTACAGGTGAAGTTAATTTAATCTTCTTTAAAGCTTTGAATGTACATGTCTTGAGTAAAACACCTGTTTTGAATTTTTCTGTTCAGTTCCTTGTTAGATAACAGCAAATTAACACTGAAACACTAAACAAACAAATTAGACATGAAATTAAGCCCACCTGTCAAGGTTTATAGTGCATTTTAGTTTCATCCGGATATGTCCCCCAAAAGCCGACTATCCTACTTTAGCCTATAGTTTGGTGACTAATGTATGAGTAAGTCAACTACCAGACAATTTAAATGTAATTCCTTAGGATTGTCAACAACGACAAATATTTAGGTACACTTTACAGTTAAGAGTTTGTAGTTTTTTTTTGGTCGACGGCGGTCTCCGTACTTTTTCGCGATGACGTCATAACCGAAAATGGCTGCGCCCCTTGTGTTGCAGGGATCAAGTTTGCTCAATGGAATCTAGTAAATCCAGGTGACTAGCTGTATTATTCGTATTCCTTGCCGTTCATCGATGTTTTTAGTTTCATGTCATACATCAAATACCTCTTATCATACAATATGAGTTTACTTAGAATTTGCGGCGCACTATGTCCGCTTCGGCCGCTCACTATCCACCCAAAAAATGCGTTGCTCCGGTCAATGTTTCCACTGGGCGGCGTGTTGGTCCGGCTCGCCCACGTGTGTGTTGCCGGACTGGGGAGACGTGTTTTTGCACACCGCGGCCTGTGTAGCTCCACTCAGCCGACTAGAGACGTCACACTGTTCCAACACGACAGGACGAGCTTCTTCCGCCTCCTCGCTGTCTTCTGCGGGGGCCAGTTTGTCTTCTGGACGTACCTGGCTCACTTCGCCTACACCGGCCTCAGAGACACGGGGACAGCTCGGGAGCAGGAGAAAAGGAAAGCTCCCACCAGCACTGCCTTGGCTGGCATGTGGAGTTTCGAAATGAACCTGGGGTCCAACACCTGGAGGTACGGCTTCACGCTGGGATGTGTGACAATAGGAGTGGGCATACTGGGACTGGGAGTTCTGTTTTGTCGGCGCTCTGTCAGTCAGGTGGTTTTACACCAAGGTGGAAGGATGGTGTCGGTTATCACACAGTCACCTCTGGGAAAGGGCCATGGCTGGAGAATAACGACCCCGTTGTCCCAGGTTGCCTGTCATGCCCACAGACAGGAGTCCCCCTCCTTCATCCCCCTCAAAATCAAGGGACACAAGTTCTACTTTCTGCTGGACAAAGAGGGGACTATGAACAATGCTAAGCTTTTTGATCTAACTGTTGGGGCATACCGTCCTCTTTAAATTGAAATTTGGTTAGATTAATCCCAAGTAATGTAAAAATGAAAAATAAACAGAATGTACTGCATTTTCCTTATGTAGTGGATGGGAGTCTTCATTTCCTCAATGACAGATAAGGTGTTTACCAGAGAAGAGGCCTTCATCTGTACAAATGTTTTAATTATATATATATATTTTTAAAAAACTATTTTCTCAAACTAAACACTTCAGTCAATGGCAGTTGACCCTTGATGTCTATCTAGTTCGCTGTTAAAATGTGTATTTGAAAATTTGGTGAAGGAACTTTCCATCAGGAAAAATTGTTTGATCTGGGAAGATGACATCAAGTTCTAAAATAAGCAGCATTCAAACTATTATTCAATGCCATGATTGTCATCTAACACAGACAAAATTACAGACTGCCTGCAACACATTCCAAAAAAGCTGGGACACAGGCAACAAAAAAATGTTGAGGATTGCTCAAACAACAGCTGTTTGAAACATTCCACAGTAAACCGGTTAATTGGAAAGAGGTGAGTGTCATGATTGGGTATAAAAGAAGCATCCCCAAAAGGCTCATTTGTTCACAAACAAAGCAGCATCAAATTCAAAATTTATGAATATTTGCAAAATACAATGTCTCTCAGTTTTAACATTAAATAATCTTGTCTTTGTAGGTACTCAATTCAGTATTGGTTGAAAAGGATATTGATGCATGTTTTTTTTTTTTTTTTAAATACAAAAAAAAAACAATCACATAATCAGATGAATGACACCATCAGCGTGTAGTGTGATGTATAAAATAGTTATGCAATAGTGACCATTACTTCAAACATAACAGGCCAGCAAAACTGAGTGTGAAACTTACCCTTGTTCCAGCATTGTCATTTTTCTCCAATTTCCCAAGGAAGATTGCTATTCACCCCATGTGTCAGTGACCCAAAAAAAGGTGGCAACATGCATTGCAACAGTGTTAGTTTGCCTACTTACATTGATCTGTTCCATGAGAACAGCATTGGTAGCTTCAGTTTCATGCAGGAGGCTGTTCATGTGCGCCAGACTGCGTGTGGCTGTGCTCAGCTTCTGACTCAGCTCGTCTTTGGTGGGTTCTACAGTCCACACGAAGGGCTCTGGAGACCAAACCATTTAACCACAAGATCCTTTTTAGTCACCTGAAGAGGCTCTCATTAAGAGCATAGAGGAGACCTTTAAAGTTCAAGTTTTTTTTAATGAATGTCCTAATAATCCTTAAAGTCTCTTATTTTATGCAGTTAAACAATGCTGTGGAAGTGCACAACACATTTGTAAAGTAAATGATATGACTGCAAATCTTGGTTTGACCCACCTTGCTTGGGATCCGGTGACATGAGAAGGTGCTCCAGAGAGAGCAGTGATGCAGAGGAGGTGCTTTCATTCTCTGTGGTCTCCATGCCCTCACCCTCCTCCCTAGCCATAGATTGGAGGTCACTCAGGGCCACTGGTCCCAGCCCTGCCTGATTCTGGTCTGCAGTTCTGCGCTGAGCATCAACAGACTTCCTGCTGGACTGGACCAACACGGAACCTGGAAGAGCGGCCAACAAACACTTTTTTTTTTATATAGATATGTAAATCAGAAATTAACTGTAAAGCTTTATGATGCCACCCTGTTCTCAGATTGAAATCAGTAAACCCCTTGAAATCTCTATTCAGTGTCGTTTCTATTCCCTTGTTTTATTTAATTACAACATCAGGGGGCAGCAGACACAACTTCAGCTAGTCCACAATGTGACAACTGCGAAAGGAGAGAGGAAAATACTTATGAGTTGGTAGACAACATATTATTATTATCATAGATAACAGATTAGATTATTGTGATTAATGAACCTGAAAGCAGGTGTCCACTAATGAGGGTGATGCCCCCAAAAAAGCTAATTTCTGATTGACATTTTCAAATATTTTGGTTACCTAAGGCAATAATGGTATATCAAAGGTTTGAAATGAAATGTATCTTGGTCTCATTATTTTTAATCGTAATACAAAAAGCCTGGGATTTGAACAGGGGTGTATGGACTTTATATCCATTTTAAGCAGGACATGAATGAAACTTGACCATGTATTTCATATTCATGGACTGAATTATGATTTCAGTACACTGCCTACCAGTTAAATGAATAAACCCTTCACCGTTTAGCTGTCATAACATTCAAACATGGTGGCAGACTGAAATATGACTTTGGTAAGGACTAACACTGGGCCCATCTTCACAGCCTGGCACGCATGTGCGAGCCACTAATGATGCGCATGTCCAGATGCCACGGTGAGCTGCTTGCCACACTGAGAGGCGGTATCGGAGCAGAGCACTGTCGCCAACACCTGACATTTTCCAAGCCCTTGGTGTGTGTGTGTGTATTTGCTGTTTGACTCCATGCAGCAGCTGTGTGGGAAGTGATGAATGAGCTTCCAAAAGATAAACACACCAACGACCTGCCATACTCACTTCTCTCTTGCATCATTTCTCTCATGGAACTAACAAGATAGAAAACTTCAAACACTTGAGGATTTGTTTTGGACCAGTGTCGTCTTCTTCAGCAGATGGTTCTGTTTTGGTTGTTCTGTTGTCTGGGATCTTTTTTTAGCACTGCTTTCAGTACATTTTTTGTATCCTGTTATGTTTCCAAAGTCATCTGAGTTAGGCCAAACATTACTGCATTTTCTTGTAGATCCTTTAATACCTACCCATTTAAAAGGAAATAACACTGGTGAATGATAAAATATAATGGATCAGGTTAAAAACTGTCCCGCATACTCACTGTTCTGACTCTGCAGGTTGAAGAACTGCTCCTCAACACGAGTCAGCTGACCCTGCAGCGTCTCAACTGTGGCACGGTGGTCGTCCTGCAGCTTCCTCAGCTGCTCCCTGTGGGTCTGTCGCTGGGCCTCGATCTGGGAAGATGAGTCAGCTTGAGCCTGAGCCAGCTCTGACCGCAGATCCACGTTCTCCGACTGCACCGACAGCAGTCTGGGGGAGGAGAGGGAGCGGGGATATGAAAGACTTTAGTATTCAGAATAGCTGGGTTGAGAGTGGCAAACAAATTGTACAGCACAAAATAAGAAAGAAACAACCGTTTTATGTCACTATGTAAAGGAAAGGGCAAATGAGAAACAGGGTGCGACAATACTTGGTTGGTCAACATAGACTTACAAAATGGGGTAAACTACCATCATGCGTTACGTGAAAAGAGCTCACCTCTCTCGGAGCTCGGCTTCCTTGCTAACATTTTCCTGCAGAATTTTGTTGTGTCGCTCCAACAGAGTGTCGTGTTCAATCTGGAGCTGCTGCAGCTCTGCAGTGCTGCTCTGGAGACTCTGCTGGCTCTCTCCCAGTCTGGACCTCAGCTGGTCCACCTGAGTCAACAACTGCTCTCTGGCAGACACGCAACACATTCATGTCAGTCATCAAACGCGACTGATTTCTGGAGCACCTTTCATCCAAACATGAAATCCCTTGTGTGTCTCATGGCAGGATGTTCTTATAAATAACACAATTGTTGTCAAGGTCTTTTTTCTTAATTCTTACCTTTCTAGCTTGCCAGCGTCGCTTTCATTTTGCCCATTGAACTTGCTCTTTTGCTGCTTTAGCACATTGTGTACTCGAACCTTATAACTCTCAAACTCCTCAGCAGTTGCCACAAGTTCAGCCTTGAGACAACATACACAATGAACGAATGTGGTAAATATGACCATTGATTGCTTTCACAAGAACATCTTAGTTGGCATGGTAATTTCTGTTATTAGTATGTGAATGTGTGTGTGTGTGTCGGGGGTTGGGGGGGGGGGCATTACAAAGATCTTTAAAAATGTTAATAGGGAGAAAATGGTTTATGGTTTAATAACAAAATTATAGAAACTGAATTAAAATAATTAAAATTGAAAAGTTTGCAAAACCAATTAAAGAGCTGCAAAGTCATCACAACTTATTCTTTTTGATGTTTGTCTCTATAAAAGTAGTGACGTAAGAGACTGAACTACAACCTCCCCTGAAGCAATTTGAGAGAGTGCTGTAAGGAGAAAACCAGTGAGTTGATCTGTAGAAGTTCAGGATTTGGCCTTTGTAGAAAATACACTGGGAGCCAAAGTGTCAAAAAAGGTTCTGTGAATGTGTTTGTACCTTAGCAATGTCTCTCTCCTGCTGCAGGCTATTAATTCGTTGTTGTAGAGAGCTACTGGTCCTTTGTTGTTGCTCTAATGCAGACCTGAGCTGGTCCTGCAGACGATGGCGCTCAGTGGTTAGGTCACACACCTCGATCTCACATGAAAAAAAACACACAATAAAATGTGTTACTTTTAAAGCTCACTTGTTAAATGGTTATATTATAGATGCCGTATGGAGATGCCTTACTTTGGAGCTTTCGAGTTTCTGCTGGTTGGCCTCCAGTTCACCTTTTAATGAGGCCTGCAACAGCGCAAGGGAGTTTTCCTGTTCGTGTAAAAATGTAAAACCACATAAAAGTCATAATTCACACTAAAAAGCCGATTTGCAATTGCAACCAATATACCACACAAGGTTACATTATAATCAATAATCATCGCACAAAGTGGCAGAGAAACAGACCTGCTTCTTGGCATCAGACAACTCTTTCTTAGAGTTCACCAGCAACTGTTTAATATTGGAGTTCTTCTCTTCCCCTTGGTCCAACTGTGATTTCAAAGTTTCTGGGCACACAAACATAAATAAAAGCTGACAGACTAAAGCCCCCCGCACACCGAACAACACAGCTGAACACAACTGAACTGGGCAATCGTGAACAAATTACAGTCGGCGACCCACAACCACACGCCTGGCGATGGACCATCGCACACATTCCAACTCACTGCAAACTCGCTCCTGGCGTTGTTATGGGGAAACAATGTTTTGAGTAACCACATAATTCTAATTATACTGAACCACAAACACATGGGGCACTTGTCAAGGAGGAAGAGGATTCCCTTGGCCGCCGTAGCTATGCATGAGTTAACTGAAAACAGTGTGGAAATTTGAGAGGCTGTTGGCACCATTCATTAACTGCTCGCCACACTTTGCTTTTTAACCTCAGGTTCATATTAAATTATAAATGTAGTGAAGGATTATTGTAAAACACAAGATATGTAGACTGCATATACTGTACTGTATTGGTACAGCTTGGCGGGAGCTGGCTGGATCTTGCTTGGTACTCAGAAACGTAATTTTTGTTGTGACAGATCATACGATACAACATGGCTTTTTTGATTGGCCATACACATCTGTTGCGATGCCATTCACCTGCAATTTAAATTTCGAATTGCACCAAAACTAGTTACAAATGGTTGGCTACTCGTGAAAAATAGCTGCGATCGCATCGGTCGGTGCGCAGCGGACTTAACGAACCCTTGTATGAATGTACTGTATTAGTCTTAGATTAGTGAAGAACAGTAATGATATCAATTTGACTGAAATGACAAAGCATTAAACATACCAATTTCTTGTTTATGTGTTTCCTCCTTCTCGGTCAGCCTGGTTATTTGAGCTTTTAACGCCTCAGAATACTCATCTTTTTCTGAAAGTTTGGCATTGAGTTCCTTCACCAGACGTTCATAGTCGGCCATCTCCATGTCTAGCAGAGAGTTCTGCTGCGCCTCCTAGTTAAGAGAACAGAACCGGAGATGAAATTCTCACTTTTATATTTGTAGTGCTTATATTACACTGAGGATGTGGTGCAGTTTGGTTCAGCATCAAAAGTCCCAACAGCACGAACAATGTGGACAAATTGAAAAGTCAGACCTCCAGGCAGCCTTCGTGTAAAACTTCTGTTCTGTCAACATCTCAGCTAATGGAAAAGCAGTTGTACTGTCCTTTGCTGTGGGCTAACATTTGTTCTCTCTCTCTCTCTTTGGAGAGCTACAACTGTAGCTGCAGGCCTGCCATCACCGGTCACAGCACTTGACTGGAGAATTCCCCAGAGATAGCTGTGTCTTAAAAGCTGGTGTGCCTCAGTGAATTGTTGTACCTTTCGTAGCTGCTCCAGCTCTTGGGCAGTTTGCTGCAACTGCTTCTGCTGCTTGCCGAGCTGGGCTTTCAGCTCATCCGCATCCTTCGTGGCCCGTGACAGCTCCTGGAACACACATTAAGGTTTTAAAGTTATACACGTGTATTGTTTTTTTTTTTTTTTTTTTTTTTTTTTAAATCAACTTTAGTACATTTTCTTAAGTGTGCATGGTTATTCTGTAGGTGGGTAAAAACAGTGTGAAAAAAAATTACAGGCTGCAAATGAAGGAAAAATCAAGACTACAGTGAACCCCCGGTATTCACAGAGGATAAGGACTGAGCGCTGCTGCGAACACCAAAAATCTGCAAGTAATCAACAACCTCCTCTATGGATGCCGCTAGATGGCAGCAAAGCACGACTTAGGAGCCGAACTCGTTTCAACATGCGTCCTTAACACCGAGATGCCACCAGATGGCGGTGTTTTGGCCAGAGCACAAAAACAGTGAATAGGTGAGTTTTCAGTGGAAAACTGAGGACCCCAACCCCCCCCAAAAAATTTTATCTGTGTACAGGTAAATTCGCGAATGCCAAACAGATTACACGGGGGTTCACTGTATAGGCTTTTGTAGGTGAAGGATATTAAGATTTTGTTTGACAAAATGGCAAATGCTTCCTTTTATGAAAATGAAAATAAGAAAATATTTTTGCATATTAATTGTTTTCACTATTCAGTGAAGTTTCAAAGACCACATTAGTGTGTCATCCTACTGCATGGAACCACAAAATCTTGAACGCTGTTTGAAACAGAGGGAAGGATAGATTATGTGAAGAAGGTATGAACTCAATAGAATAAACATTTGGAAAAAAATGTGATAACAAAGACTTGATTGTTCAGCAAATTGTGTTATTTAATTAATCATCAGTCATAGTTTCTACCTTGATCTTTTGTTCTTTCATTGCCTTCTCTGCGACTAGATCTCTAGCTAGACTAGTTGACTGCTTTTTCAGCTCATGGATCTGCGCTTCTATCTGCTTCACCATGCTTCTGGAGGTCTCCAAGGCAGCCAGGAGGTCCTCCTTCTCACTGTTGAGCAACTCGACCTGTAAATCAAAATATTCCTGATCAGTCATTGTGATGAGGAACATTTTAAAAGATGGATTCATGATGGGAGTACCGTTATAAGGTTTTGTTATAATTATCTGAGTTCATCTTTGGTTTTCTTGAAAACTACAATCATAAGCTTTTTTGCACTGAAGCTGTGTTGATTATATATTCAGTTATATGTTCCTGTTTTTTTAATATTTCTGAAATCCACTGAGACACTAAATGCTTTGAAAACCTTAACAACAACAAATTGAATGATTCAGCTGGAAAATGTTAATGTGCGTATGCTTTCTACATTTTCACAACAGCATTTGAAAATCGTTCATGCAAATCTGACAGCAGCAGACTCTGCGGGCTCCTTCTGCAAGGAACACTGAACCGGCAACGGCAGTGTCCTCATCATCTGTCAACCAAACATTGACACTAAGTTTGGTAAACAGAGATGTCCAGATGTACTCTAAATTCCCTGACTGGCTTCCAGTCTGCCATCCCCCCAGAGACCAATGAGTGCATCCAAAAAGAAACCACCTCCTTAGAAAAAGGCGCTGGGTGGCAGATGGAAGCTTTACTGTGCTCCATTTGCCTGCCTGTGGTTCTTATTGCAAAGAGACATTTATGAGTTTGGGCGAGAGGAGGAGCATTCAGTCTATATAAACCAAATTCCTCCCGGGCTCACACACTCAATTCTGATGAGCCATTTGTGAGTGCCGCACTGCCAAGCATAACTGAGCAAAGTGTTGCAGGCTGTAAATATGATGGAATGTGACGTATGTGAGAGTTATTGGAAGCGTGTTAGCCGGATGAAGAAGCGATGCATTGAGTTACCGCCCACTTTGAGCAATTTGCATTTGTGTATGGTAAAGTGTACGTTTATGATTAAGCATGTATTTGTGTTACCTGTGTGACAGCACTGCTGAGGTGTTTGGTCAGATCAGTGATCTGTCTTTCTGCTGCCTCCACCTTCTCTCTCTCTTTATCCAGTTGCTCCGTTTGCTTGTCATAATCGATCTGCAGGTTCTATACACACACACACACACACACACACACACACACACACACGCACACGTAAAGAGCTCATTGTAGGAAAACTATGTGCATCTCAGATATCACCTGCATTTACATTTGAGTCAGGGACACAGCAGTCATTAGATGCGACTCAGTGACTTTGTTTATATTAGCAGCAGCATCAGGAAGGGGGGCTGGTTATGGAAACCGCTGGGAACACTCAGTTTGTTTCAGATGGGAGATGCTTTTTCTTGTCAATTATGAACATAACAGATGACGTAGCTTTGTGCCTTCCCAAACTGATATTTAGATGCTACTATATGTTATTTTCAACATGACTTCCTAGAAATTCTTAAATTAATATATTAATACATTTACCAGAATTTCATGTATGGATGTGTGTGTGTTATGCCCATGTGCGTCTTGAGCATGTATGTAGGAAAATGTGTATGTCATACTGTTCTGAGTTGCATATTTTTACCTGTTTTAAATTTGAAAAGCTCTTAACTTTGTTGTTTGCACTATAATTGCTTGTATTGTAATTGTTTTTAACCATTGCGCATTGGTTTTGCCTTATGCGTGAAAAGTACTTTTTAAATAAAAATTTAATGATTGATTTTCAAAAATCAATCACCTTTTATAATCTTTGTTAAATGTTTTCAGCGCATTGTTTATTTGGAAATTTTAACTTTAGATTATGATTCTTATATTTTTTGCTGCTGGTATGAGTCTCCATCTAAACTAAACAATGACAATACAGGATCCTGACTGTCGTGGACAGAAATTTTATCCAAGACAAAAGTTCATTGGTCTAATAAGCTAATGATTAAAATAATAATTCAGAATGTGAGTTACAGGATGTGCTGGCAGTTTGGCGCAGCCTAAGACAATACCTTGTAGCCTTCGGCACCATGGATGATATCCTTCATTGAGATGTTCATTTTCTCTCGGTCTGCTTTGAGAATTGTTATTTCCTCCTTGAGGGTTGCAACCTGCAAAAGCAAATTGTATAAATCCATTGTTTTTAGCATAAATAATCAAGGTAAAAGTTATGAAGTATACTCCAAGAAACTTGGGAGTGGAGTTTTGAATTGAGTTTATGAGTTTCTTGAAGTCAGATTAATAACTCAAATGTACCTCTTTTTTACTGGTGTCCAGCTCCTTCTTTGCTTTGACAGCCACTGCCTTGATTTTGTTTATCATCTCATCCTTCTCTTTGTTATCCTTCTCCAATTCACCTAATAAAACAATTCAAACAATAGTACACCAAAAATAAAAGGGAAATACTAATCTCTATCAAGAACAGTATTCCACCCTCTATTCAATAACTTAAATGGAGACCATCACACAGGTGTATTCTTGAATAATTTATGAAAAATTAATAGTGTATCCAAGATACTGAAGTGGGATGGCATCACACACATCAATGAAAGATGGGCAATTTTGCCTCCAATTCCATTTTATATTACCACCCTCGGGAGATTTGACCTCAAAATTCTGGAAAACCCTGTAATCCATTTTTACAATCCATGATTTTGCTTCTACCCATATGATCAAAATCGAAGTATTATCTGTATTTTGTTAGTTTTTTCAAATAATTATTCTAAAGTTAAGCACTTTATTTGATAACACATTATACTTTCTTTTTGCCAGCACGGTGCACTCCGGTTTCCTCCCACATCCCAAAAACATATGTAGTAAGTTGACTGAAGACTCTAAAATGCCCATAGGTGTGTATATGAGTGCGAATGGTTGTTTGTTTCTATGTGCCCTGCGATTCGCTGGCGACCGGTTCAGGGTGTACCCCGCCTCCCGCCCGAAGGTAGCTGGGATAGGCTCCAGCAGCCCGCGACCCTAGTGAGGGTAAGCGGTAAAGAAAATGGATGGATACTTTCTTTTTATTTATCTAGTGGGAGGTGGCATAGTGGAATGAAAGTGTACAGCTTTTTCATAACCTCTAGATGGCAACATACATATATAAAATGTGAGTCTTTTTCATTTTCTCCTATACCCATGTATAATGCGCACTATTGACTTTTGACAATTTTTGGGGGTAAAAAAATGCACATTATACACTACAAATTACGGTAAGTTAATAAACAAATGAATAAAATATGTAATAATAGAACATGAAACATTGTAACATAAATACCATAATAAATATGCAATTTTGTGGATGTATTAGTCATCCATGTTTGCTTGCAATCACTATTGTTCAATGAAAAGCATGTAAATCTCTAAAATTAGTTGTTTTTTCATGTGAAAATAAAAAACTAATAAAATTTGTAACAATAAGAGCAATATAGCAGTTTCCAAAACACAGGACACAGGAGATGATTTTGCTTGTTTTTACGTAAGCCTCCACAGATTGGGACAAAACGAGGGCCAAAGCTACAAAAAAAATGTGTTGGCTTCAAGTGAAGAGTGTACCTATTTTCTGTGTAATTTCCATGGCTTTATATTCTTCAGGGGCAGACTTGGCAGCAGAATCCTGACAGAATAACAGGTTAAACAGAGAGAAAGAAGATAGAAAGAAAATTACAAAATAAAACATTGGTACAACCTCCTTCAAACTGAACACATAAAAGCAACATTAGAGGGAACATGAGGAGCTACACTGACCTGCAGAGATGTAATATCAGCCCTTAACTGAGATAGGACTGAGTCCTTGTCCATCAGCTGTTCTTTGAATTCGGTACGTTCTCTCTCTAAAACGTCAATGTCAGCCTGTACCTTTTCTTCCTTCTCTCGGGCCATCAGCTGTATTTGGCCCTGTAGCATCTGATTCTCAGCACACAGTTTCTCATTGAGTGACTTCATATCTTGCAGGTCTTTCAGCAGCCCTCCAGTATCCCTCAGTGTTTCCTCCAGGTTTTCTCTCAGCATTTCCTTCTCCTGCTCCAGAGCCTGAAGCTCGTGTGGCATCGCTTCAGACCTTCTTTGTACTTGAATCTCTTCAAGTCTGCTCCTCAACATGTTTCTCTCTTTTTCAAGCTCTTCTAAGCGTATTTGGAGTTCTACCATTTCTTCCTTTGTGTTTTTTAGTTCTTCAGACTGAGCCTCAAGTTCTCTCCCACTATTTTGAGAAGGCTCTGCTTCTTCTGTCAGAGAATTCACCTTGGCTTCAAGATCACTTTTTTGGAATGATTGTTGCTCCAATTGAGCCTCTACGGTGGCCAACTTGGAGGCTAAAAGTTCTTGCTCTTTCTGGGTTTGGGAAAGTGTAGTTAAAGTCCCTTCCAGTTTTTCACGGAGACAAGCATTTTCTGAGGAGATGTCTTTAAGAGTCATCTCTGAAGAGGACACAGCCTCCTGCATTCTCCTCACTTCCTCCTTCAGTCTTGCTTCTATCTTGTCCCTTTCCTCCTTTAAAACCTGCATTTCAGTCTTCATCTCCATTTTCAACACTCTCAACTCCTTTTCAGTCTCTTCTTTCAGTAGTTGTGCTGCCTGCTTCCCCTCTTGCAGGGTCTCAATTTCCTTGGCATTTTCACTTTTAAGCTCCTGCATTTCCGCCTCTCGAAGTTGAAGCAGGGATTGTGTGCTGTGCCGCTCCTCAGTCAGTATATTCACCATCTCATTTAATTCTTCAGTTAGGTTCTCTTTTATCTGCAGTTGGGAGAGGATCTCTTCATTGTGCTTGCTTAGCTCTTTCACAGACTGATTGAGCTCCTGTACTAAGGCTGTTTGTTTCTCTGCAGAGGACTGGAGTTTCTGCTCATCAGCAGAATAACTCTCAAGCTTGAGCATTAGGTCTTGCACAGTCTCCATCAGAATGTTTCTCTCCTCTGTAACCTCTCTGACTTTGGCTGACAATTCTTCTTTCTCTTGGCTGAGTTGCTCTGTCTTGTATTGGAGGTTCTGTACAGTGTTTGCCCCTTGTTCCTTCATGGCTGTGTACTGGATAACGAAATCGTTGGCCTTCTGACCCAGTTCTGTTTCCAATTTTTGCAGTATGTCCTTCATGTTGTAGAGGTCAGCACGAGCAGAGTCCCTCTCTCGGATCAAGGCCTCACACTGGGACCTGAGCTTCTCTTGCTCATCTTGTTCCAATGTGTTTTGGGCTTGGACTGAATCTTTGGATTCACCCGACACATTTGTCTGAGAGTCAACATTCATAACTTTTAGGGTTGCTGTTGTAAGGTCACTCTCCCGAGTCATCTGCAGCTCATTGATTTTGAAGTCCATCTCCTCTCTCTCCATCTGGAACTCATCCTTGACTCTCTCCAGCTCTGCCTCTAGCTCACTCTTCACATTACTGAGCAGTGTGAGCTCATCTTGTAACATTGTGTTCTGAGCGTGAAGGTCTTCCAGGGCCGCTTTCAGTTTTCCACCCTCTGTCAGCTCACCATCAACATGGCTCAATTCAGCCTGACTGCACGCAGAAAGTGCCAGCATCTTGGCGATCCCTGAACTGCGACCAGGTTCTTCATCTTCTTCTTGGACATCCTGGAGGTAGCTATCTGAATAAATAAAGGTGAAGTTAATTATCATTAGCCTCTTTCCCACTGGCATTCAAAGCCGGAATGTTCCCAGCTTGTTTCCCGGCTTATTGTCCTGTATGTAAGGTACCAATATGAAATGGGGAATTGAAGTTGACCATCGATTTTTCAAGCTTTCCAGCTTGTATCAGAGGCATCACAGAGGCGAAGCGCCGCCTCTGTGTGTGTGTGTGTGTGTGTGTGTGTGTGTGTAAACGGATAGTGTGAAGCTGCAAAGTTTAGCAATTTAGATTCAATACCCACAGCCCTTGGTGCTGACCTAAATGAGCTGGGAGGGTATGCAATTTCAAGGTTAATAGTCATCCCAGCCATGTTTCTTCCTTCTCCTCTGGTCCGCTTCACATAGTTTAGCATTAGCAGTAGCTACAGTTTTGCTCACTCCAGTCAGATGACCGTCACCGGAAAAAGTAGCCAGATTTCACAGAGCTGGTGGAGCCTTGCTGAAGAAATGTATCCAAAATCTAGGCTTACCTTTTTTTAATTAACTTAAAAAAATAACAATAATGATAATTACATTAAGTTTGGTAGCACTGTGATCTCATATGGCTGTATCTGGATTGGAGGTAGAAACTCAGGGAGTTGGAAGGGGCACGTAAAGATGCTGCCATTTCAAAGGTGGCGAGTTCGTGTCTTTGGGTATCACAATTTTCGGTTTCGATTCTGTATGGTTTAACTGTGTATAACATGACACAATCACATTTACATGTTCGTTTTCAGGTGAATCGCTCTTACAAAATCAATCAAATTATTCTGCTAACAAGAAGTTTATTCTAAATAGAAATATGTTGTACCTTTGAGGGCCAGCTGCTCAGTCAGCTCTTCCTGGAGCAACAGAAGACGCTCCCTTTCAATCTCACAGTCCTCCTCCAAAGCCCTCAGCTCCTCCTCGTGCTGCATACTCCTCTGACTCATCTCCTCTTTCAGGTTCTCGACCTCCTGTTGGGCTTCAGTCAGCTCATTCTGGTGACTCTCTTGCAGCTCAGCGATCTCCTTGGAGTTCCTCTCTTGGATTGCTTCCAGTTCAACTTGTAGAGTTTTAAGCTTAACTTCCAGGGAGCACTTGTCATCTTCTGGGTGATATTTCCCACTGGCTTCCTCAGTAAGGTTCTGTTTCTCTCTTTCACTGTCTAACTCCCTATCACTGTCTTCTCGCTCTTTCAGTAATTTCTGAAAATATTCCACTTCCTCTTGGTGCTCACTGTTGGTTTTATCAATGCTGGTCTTTAGAATGTCAATTGTCCTTTTGTGGTCTTCAATCACACGTCCAAGTTCTGTGACATCATCCTGCAACGAAGAAGTGTTGAGACTGTAGGCTTCGATTTTACACACATAACACATGCTTGTACTAATCTTTTGACATTAAAGCTGAATGCAGAAATATGCAACAATGAGCAACAAGGACATCCGACTAAGAGTATATCTTCCCAAAACAGCAATTTTAACAACTTGGCATTTCAATTTACCTTGGCAAGCTGCTTCGTCCGCTCCAATTCTTTACGAGACAATGCAAGGCTTTGCTGGGTTTCTGCCTTTTCCAATAACAATGCATCCATCCGCTCAGTCAGCTCCTGTCATACCCAGTTCATGTACAGTACAAGATTTATTCTATACAGAACATTGTTAGGTTTACAACAGTGACATTCTGCTATGAAACATTCAAACCTGTATTAATGTGGAGTCATCTGAAATGCTGATCATGTTTTTGGAATGTTCTTTGAAAGCTTCAAATTCTTTCTCTAAATCTGAAAATACAAATCAAGTCAGATGCTGCGAGAGTCTAATTATCACCAGCCCCCCCAAAAAGCATGTGGTCACCTGCACATCTGCTCTTCATCTTTTGGAAAGCAGCCACCTGCTTTTTGGTAAATTTAATCAGATCATCTTTGGACAATGTGTCCAGCTAAGTGTTCAGCAGGAAGAAACAAGTAGACCATTAAACAAAATCAATGCATCTTTGTCTGCACACACATTAAGACAAAAACATGCTACATTTAAAATTTAAATAAATGTACAATAACCTTTGATTTGGGTGCACTGTGTGGTGGTGAAGCCACAAATTCAGCTACTGTGGCACCAGGGTCCTGTGAAAAAGCGATGTCAAATTGAGTAAAAAGAAATTTAGAAAATGGCACATACGTTTTAATTTCATTGGTTTGATTTTTTTCTTCACTTCTTAATAGTGTTCGAGGAGTGCCAGAAAACAGCACTATCACTGTGGATGTCAGGGTCCTGTGAAAAAGCGATGTCAAATTGAGTAAAAAGAAATTTAGAAAATGGCACATACGTTTTAATTTCATTGGTTTGATTTTTTTCTTCACTTCTTAATAGTGTTCGAGGAGTGCCAGAAAACAGCACTATCACTGTGGATGTCACGTTTAACTTTAGATTTCGTGAAAAGTATTTTCAGTTCCGTTTTATTTGGGAGCAGAACTGCGTAGTAACATGCTACATTTACTCAGTTACTTTAACTTAAGTAGCTTTTTCGATAAATTGTACTTGTCAGAGTAGATTTAATGCAATGTACAATTTACTACATTCCACTCACTACTTTTATTTGTATCTATTATTACTTGTATGATATATTTTTGGGGTTTGACAGAGACTTGTGTTACATAACTGTTTGACCAAATTGAGCCTATTGTGCTGTTTTATGAGTGTAAACAATAACAGTTAATTTAAGACAATTGCTTGTGGCTGAATTTCCCTTAATTATTTTAAAACGACTCAATTTATTATTGTTTTAGTTGAAGTGATACTGTCAAGCAAAATCTCAATTTGGACTTTTTCAATTTGACGTTCATCCTCTGGTTAAAAAATAAATAAATCCGCAGTTACCATTTATTCAGTACAGCACTCGAGCAATTAGTTTCAACACCGAATATTTAAATCAAGTAATTATTTGGAGAACTACCTTTTATTAAAATTGCTCTAAAAGTACTATTCCTTGAGTACAATTTTTGTTTGGGAGCATTCAAAGAACACCACACTTGCTTTTTCTGACTAGTTCAACGAATTTATGAGCTAAGTTGAGCATTCACCACGAGCAAAATGAAGATAACGCTAAATTTTCTTTCCTGCTTCACGTTTATTGTAGCACTATTCGCTCAGTCTCATGCGTTGAGTATTTATTATTAGCTCTTGTTGTTGCTAAAGCTAATTCCAGGTCGTTCACCTACCTCCATTTTCAGTCTATGAATAGTTTGATATCCTCTAATTCACCTCACAGCCACGACGTGATCCCAGGAAAGCTGACCGGACACAGTAAACGAGGTATATTCAATAATGTCCGACTAATGTTAAGAGTTCATTGGACACAAATGTCACTGTTTTTGGCTTTGAGTGACGCTCCATGGTTGTTATCCGATTACTTCCGCTGTCGTCGACGAGTGACGTCAGCACGTCCTTCTTCACACCCCTCAGCAGGATGTTCAAAGGAGCGTCTGTTGATTTTGGATCGTTTCTGTTTATAAACGTGTTTTAAGATACAATTATTATTAATTTAGTCCAGATGTGGCGTGCAAAAGGACACATTCTCTTTACTGAAATAAACGTTGAATCATTTCATGAGAGTGTGAATGAATTAAAAGGGCAAATACTCTTTGAAAACGTTGCACCATTGCTCACTAAAAATGTCACTTTTGTGTATGCAATTACCTGCAAGGTCTGGAAAGATGTCAGATGCTGGTGTTAACAGGGTGGGAAGGAAGGCATTGCTTATGTGCCCTGATGACATCCAGCCTCATGCTACAAACAAGGTGGATGCTGTATCTGCGCTTCAGGATTCCCATCACGTAAGAGCCAATTTCATCTACTGAATATGGAGACTGTTTTGACATGAATGATAGAAGAACTGACAGAGGGAGCTTAGCGAGTTGCCTCTCATCCTGACAAGTATTGGATGCAGTGGGCAGAGGGGCAGGCGCTCTGCTGACTTCCTGTCTCTTCTGGAAGAGACCATCTCTGTATCTAACCCCCACCCCCAACCGGGTCAGACCCATCAATCACAGCCCCACCCGTGTTTCCTCCCTGGACATCGAGCAGTATCTTGCTGTCGTGTTTCTCCCCCTCACTCCAAAGTTGTCAGTCAAGAATGGCTTTGTGGTAATATCCGACACTGAGAGCCTCTTATTTTCTCTTTTTCTTTAGTCAAACATTGAAGTGGTGTACAACTGTACTGGCTCATACTAAAGTGTTGTGTCGCAAAGAAAAAGCTAAACACAAGCAATCCTATGACGCTCACTAAATGGAGCTCTTGTTCGGATATGTTTATGTTTCTCAAGGGATACTCCAGAGGTTTGTGGGACTTTCCAAATTTCCACTGCACCGTATTTGCTTCAAAGAAGTTCTAGTGCAGGGGTGTCAAACTAATATTCGTCTCGGGCCGGATTGTAGTTATGATTTCCCTCAGAGGGCCGTTAGAACTGTGAAATGTTTAATCACCAAATCATATTATTACCAATACACAACAAATTGAGGGATAACTAGTTTTGAAATCAGAAGACAAGGATAATAGTTTGGTCAAGTATTATTTAAGTTACTGTAGAAGACGGGTTTGGTAACAGAAAAATGTAATATCTCAACATTATTGTTGATTATTATGACAATTTGGAATTTGGGTACAGATTTAGCAAAAATCACGGAAGTTGATAAGCAGTGAGACGATAAGTGTTTCTTTTTTTGGTTTAGTATGGCGCACTATAGGACAGGAAAAACAATATCCAGTCTGTGATCGACCCACTCGAAATCTCACTGAAGAGTGTAGACCGGTGAATTTGTCATCCCCTTTTGACCTCCTTTAGACCAACTTTTTTTATTATAAATTTTTTTTTTGCCCCTCCACTCTAGTGCACTCCACTCCCTACCAATCAGTGAAAGGTGACTTTCGGATGTTGTTTGGTTATGTCATTGACCTCCGAAGCCAAGAGTGTGATTGAATTGAAGTCCCTCAGAGGGACTCTTCAGGCCCCAACAAAGATAGAATCGTTAACTGCCCCAGTAAACAAAAACAAACACCGAAATCATTTCAACTTTAATGAAATGACTGCTCATTATAAGTTGAGAGTGAATGATCATGACTAGATGGTGTTCCGTATTTGCATGTTTTTCAGTCTCTTCACATTTTCCTTCACTGCCGCCTGCATTTGTTTTCTTCCTGACATTTTTCTCTCATAGATTGGCAGCACCATTAATGGAGGTGACATTTTAACATATAGCTTTGACATTTCACTGCGTTATTGTGGGAACTGAACCCCCAATTGTTCTTTTCAGTGTAGACCTCGAGAGACTGCGTTTCCTCAATAAAGATCAACTCTTAAACTCCCCAAAGATGAAAGAACGATTTGTCACTATGTCCTGAGATGGTTGTTAATTATGTTGGTTTGTTACATAATAGGCTAATGGTTAATAAAGCCTCTGTGTTGCAATATCAAGAAAATGTTATGATGTTAGAGCCTGTGAATACAAACACACAACTTGGTTATTATGATTTAAAACATGTATATAAAGCCTTTCTAAAATACAGTACACTAAATTACATACAGATATACAGTACATATACACAGAAACAAACAAAAAGAAACCTGCAGGATCGATACCTACGAATGACTTATCAACTAAACTCATAAAAATGTTATCAGAGTAGTTTAGCAACCACAATATCAGAAAATTTGTTATGCAGGAAGTAAACACTACCACATCGTGGATATTCTTTTTTTCATTCTACAGAACATGCAATATAAATACAAGATACAAGACTGCGATGTGTAATACAGGTAATTCAACACAGCACACAGTTTAATTATAAAACAATAACCCCTAATCTTCATCCGTCTGGTTCCTCACACTGAAAAAATGAAATGTTGACTTCAATTCATATTATTGTGGCAACAGGAAAAAAACAAAAGAAACAATAACAATTAACTTAAAATGATTTTGTTGCAAAAAAGCAAACAATAAAGTGGATGTGCAAATATTTGTGAAACCATGAGTCTGAATGCCAAAAATCAAGGTTAGTTAATTCAAAAGCATTCCCAGCGTAGGCCTCACGTTTGTCTATTATTGATGATGCGAGCACGTGAGGTGGGCATGTGATCAGAAACTCCAAAGCGCGCAGCTGACATTTTGGTCCATGGTCATTGACTACAGAGCAGGGAATGTTTTAAAATGTCTATTACACGTCACAACAGTGAAATCACTTCTCAATTGTTGTTTCTCTTCTGTATTTATCTACGCTCGAGTTTCGCTCTGCCATTGTGTTAAGCTGACGAACAGGTCAGGAATATAACGGAAAAGAAAGAAAGAACCGCACGAGAAGCAGTTTTCTCTTTCCAGCCTGTCGGCTGCCAGTGTGTTGATTATAAATAGTTTGGTGGCTCAGCAGGAGAACAGCACTTCATCAAGACCAAGCAGCACAACCTGCATCGGTCTTTAAGCAAACACTCAGCCTTGATTACCGGTGCTCTCTTCCGCCTCCCATGAACTCATCTTGTCAGTGGCACTGTGTCTGCATGTTTGCACAACGTTTTGCACATCTTGTACTAATGTTTGATGAACAGTTTTATGTACAAAAGTACCATGTTTACACACAAGGCATATTCCAAGACGAAAGTCTGCATACGAATATCATAATCTACATAAATTAATGCAATGTAATGTATTGCCACAAACTCTTAAATTGGAAATATACTTACTGTCTTTACTGTCTCCCAAATAGCTTTTAAAGACATGCTGCTACCACTTCTGGGCACTGCAGTGCATTGTGGACATTATGATGCACTATGCATTATACATTAAGATGACGTAAGAGGGTTGAGTTGGTGAGGTTGGTCATATGAAAATGTGTCCGAAAAGCTATGCAGGGACAAGGTGCTGAAGCTTGATCAAGGAAAATGACAAAGGTGAAGCAAAAGAGGACTATAATAACAATGGGTCTTATTGAAAAACTATTTTGAAGAACATATTTGTTCATAAATTTCAGTTTTTCAAGAAGACTATAATACTCACCAGTACGTTTTCTGAAGAACGCTCCCCACAAATTATATACATTTACTGTAAGTGTGTCATGATTGTTCAAAATAATTGTTTATTGTATTTTCTATAATACTACATTTGAATCTTTTATTCCATATCTTAAACATATATGTCAAGTGTTGAAGGTGGCTTAATAATGAAACACTGGGATCCCTTTAAGGTCACTGGTGAGTATGTTATTCTTCAGTGTCATTGTGTCGCCATAAAAGCTAATGTGCACGTTATTCACTCAGCCCAGTAGAATGCATGGACCTCTGTTTGTTTGTTTTCAATTATTCTTCTCTGTATTGCTCCCTCTCCTGCTCCTGCCACCCTCTTGAAAGGCAAGCTGTTGCTACAACAATTAGAGGATATTGTTGCAGTCTTATTTTTATTCTGTAGTAGAATGATCACCTGAGGCAGCATACTTGAAGGCGTCTAAACACGCATGCACTCAAATTTAAACACCAGCACACACACCAGAAGCCCCGTGCTGATGTTATTAACAACAGTGGACACAAAACAGTTGCTTATTGGTGATAGTGATGATGCATTCGGGTTCACCACGTACAACCATTCAGTAAGTGAGTGAAATAATGCCTCATCCTTCACTGTGTTGCCTCTTCTTTCTGTCCATTGTCTATCTCTCCAGCCGCCATTCATCCTCTGCCTGGTTGATTTGACCTGAAGCTGCTTGTATGTGTGTGCCATCGTGTTCGCATGTCAAGAAGAAGAATGAAATTCACATGCTCTGTCTCACTTTCAATCAGAGCTAATGGAAGTGCTGGCTCACTGTCAGCCCATTGCTCAGCACAAATACTCTCTTGCAACATCACCACAAAGACTGGGGCAGCCTGGTCTCACTCGCACATTAAACGCCTACATTGTGACTATACTTGTGTTTAAATTTGTTAGCCATGACCATGGATGAATTATCAGAATCATCTTTATTTGCCAAGTATGTCCAAAACACACAAGGAATTTGTTTCCGGTAGTTGGAGCCGCTCTAGTACAACAGACAGTCAATTTACAGAACACTTTGGAGACAGAGACATTGACAAAAAACAATTGTGCAAAAAGATGCACAGTCCTCTAGCACTTAGAGCAGTTCGAATAACTAATATTGCAATAGACCGGTGCAATAATACACCGTACAATAGTACATAATTGGCCCCACAGAAATGTGACAAAGAACTCAAGTCAAAAAAAAATTGCCAGCTTGTTGTAATGGAATTGTAGGTTAGGTGTTTAAGAAGTTGATCGCAAGAGGGAAGAAGCTGTTGGAATGTCTACTAGTTCTAGTTTGCATTGATCGGTAGCGCCTACCTGAGGGAAGGAGCTGGACGAGCTGGTGACCGGGGTGCGGAGGGTCCGAGAGGATTTTGCACGCCCTTGTCTTAGTTCTGGCAGCGTGCAAGAACTATGGTCATGGTCTCACTCCCGTCCCGCAATAACAAATAACATTTAATCCTTATTTTAGCTGATGACACATATGAATTTCAAAATATGTTTGGTTTGTTTTTTTGCTATAATACATGTTCATAAAGGTTAAGATGATCGTATTCTATTAGTCATGCAATGGAAACTGTGGAAGATTTGTATTGTATCTAATTGTAATGCAAAGAAATGGTACCTCATTTGGTCCAACAGAAATGTAAAGATTCAGCACAAAAGTGCAAACGTATCATTAGGACTCCCTCATGACACCCAGCAGCTGATTATTATTATGATCTAGGCAACCAAGAGCTACAGTTATCCTTCATAAGGCAATAGATTGGGAACCATAGGCAATTTTTTTTCCAGCAATTAAGCCACATCAGTCACTGTCAGAATCCTTGGGCTGAACAGTACAGGCACTCCATTAGTGGAATTACAGCAGCCTCATAGTACTCTAAAGAAAGAAGCGAGATGGGGAACTAGAGAAGTTAATGATCCCCATATGCTAATTTAGGATTTATGCCAGCCAAGAAATGCTGGAATGGTGCACTGAGGTACATGGATGGTGAGAAACACCAATTCTCACTAATGGTACAGAGTACAGACACATCTATGTGGATGCGCGTGCATGTGCAAGTGTGCGGTTTAAATTTCTAGAATGTAATGTAGTGGTTGCAGTCTATAAGTAGTGGGAAGAAAATATCACAACAATCATATTTACTGTATATGATGTGTAGGTTGGGCTTTCTATTGTCGTACTAGATCGGCTGCAACTACCAGAGACAAATTCCTTGTGTGTTTTTGACATACTTGGCAAATAAAGAGGATTCTGGTTCTGATTCTGATGGTAGCTAGTTATTCTCTATGTTGAATCTTCAAAGAATCTCTTTGTGACATTGAAGCTAAACTGACAGTCTTGACTTTACGTAACAATTTAGTTTCTCTTTGTACTGTACATGTGCAAAGTTTCTGAACAGCTCTCGTCGCAACAGTTTTAGGTCCAAATAATAAGGACGGCATTTCCGTCTTTGGCATTTCCACACATGCGCCTGACCTGACATGGATGGAAATGTCAACACGAAGGTGAGGTAACATTTCATTTACTCATGCACTGCTTTTAATTAGTTTAGTTGGTGTTTACAGGGCAGTGGATTCTATGGAACATTGTAATTTTATTTTTGTGGGTTTTTGTGACCTCCGTCACGTTACGATGCCATGTGTGACCCAAACTCTGAAAGGCCAGCTTCTGTCAATCAGACGCCTGCCAACCTTTCCCTAAATGCCAGTATGAGGGCGCTCATGGAGGCCAAATCTACTGCCATAGGCGAGATTCTTTCACAAAGCAGGCTCAATAAAAGCCTGAAGGAGTGGATCGGGATCCTGGAAAACACCCAGCCTCAAGTGGGTCAGCTCCAAGGAGATGTTGGGGAAGAGGACCACATCCTCATCTACGAGATTAGACGCCTTCAGGTATGCTGTCTCAGGTGATCATTCTACTACAGAATAAAAATAAGACTGCAACAATATCCTCTAATTGTTGTAGCAACAGCTTGCCTTTCAAGAGGGTGGCAGGAGCAGGAGAGGGAGCAATACAGAGAAGAATAATTGAAAACAAACAAACAAAAACAGTGGAGTATATGGGAGAGGAATAGGTGATTTGAAATTGATTTTGCTCGAGAAATACCGTACATCATTAAATGTTTAGCCACCCGTTACCAGTTTCCGAGAAGCCCAAAAAAGAAAGGAAAATGCCATCAAACAGTAAACAGCCAAATCAAATTCAAATAAAAGTGAAAGACAACTTAAATGCGTATGTATTTAATGACCCATTAAATGGCTTTATACATAACAAAAAGATGTGTGTATTTTTTTTACAATAAACAAATAGAAAAAGGCAATTCACGAAATATAAGAAATATAATTCTGCTTAGAATGTTGTTTTACTAGCCAGCTATTATATAATATGCAATGCTATAGTAATTGTGCTGGCTGTGTAAGCCAACAATGCTAAGTTTTGATCGACACAGTGAGAGCGTTATTTATTTAACGTTTACCATTGTGGTGGCTATTTGCACTACGGCTCTCGTATTGAACGTCATTTACATTATGCGGCTGAAGCAGAACCAGAATCTTTATATTCATTTCTGAATTGTACAACGAAATTGTATGCTGCCCCATGAGTGCAAATGAAAACGGCAAGATTGCCTTGCTAGAAATAAATATATATTAAACAAAATACATTACTTATAAACACATATTGAAACCCAAATGAAGTGTCCAGTGAATGTTAAATTTTTATCAATGTGCTGTTAAAACACCAAGGTCATTTCTATAAAGTGAAAATAGATTTAGGTGCAAGTTACCGTGTTAGTGATGTCAAAAGTTCAGGGGGCTGGCTGCTTAGTGATAAATATCACAGTTCACCTAAAGTCTGATGATAATCATTCAAACCGAACTCCATAGTGTAAGTCTCAAATTGAAGCCTACAAATTGATCAAGGAGCTCGAGTCCAGTCAGAGTCTATAACTCCCATCATTACTCATCTGGAATGTTCCTTGTACTTTTAATACCTTTTTTGTTTTCTCTGCTATATTTGCACCATGTACCAATCCCCCCCCCCCCACACATCTATGTGACCACATGCGTTGGTACGGTCATCAAGATGAACAAATATGTGCTCCCCAAATTCAATCCCGCGAGACCCAGGCATCGATAATATATTAGTGGAGAAGTTATAAGCCTAAAGATATCAGTATCGATCTCCGAGTTTGGTTGGGCTTGTTTGGGGTTGGAGACAAATAGCCTCTCTTGTCTCTCTCGAGCAACCCATTTCATCTGAAGCAGTCACCGGTTCAACTGTAATTCTTAAACTCTACTGAATGACAATGTGAGGCTAACATAGAAAGGAAACAGGATTACATTTTTTTTTTTACCCCATAGTCATGCCCTTATTCTGTATGAGTGCTAAAGGACTTGACAGGCCAAAGGGATTCATACTCTGAATTGGGTATGTGTCAAAATGCCATAAGAGCTGTATCCATCACACTGATAAAAAAACAATTTTTCCCAATATGTGAGAATGGCTTCCTTCCTATTCCTTCCTAAGAGCGGGGCGATCAATTCTCTTTTGTGCAGTTGTTTTCTTTAATACTTGCTCTTTGTAATATCAGATCGGTGCAAGGGATCATTTCAGTGTGACGGTTTAATGGCGAGCCGCGAAGGTTGCATGCTAATTGTGGCATTTATTACATATCCTCTCTATGAATCATGCATCTTGCATTGAGTGAGCAGTTTTTGAATCTTCAGTTTTCATACGATGAATATGACAGAAAGACAATAAATGTCTTTTATTTGGTTTACCTTGATTTTGTAATCCATTTGTCTTGAAAAATCTAAGCTTCTTACTTATGGGAACAGTTTGGCAAAGGTCCTTTTCTTTTGACATATGACCGTCCCCGGTGCCCAAAATAATAGCCTTATATGCAAGCTTGGATTAGTTGGGTGGAAGAACTCAACCCCGTCAAACACAGTTGGGATGAACCAAATTGCTCCAGATCCGTCCACCGGCCCCGCCAAAGCGCCCCTAAACGGCCCATCAGGAGGGTGAACGCAGCCCACCACCTCAAGTGACCCGCCGCCATCTTCACTTCTTATTGGCTCGGTCTTCTAATATTCACTGTCCATATAGTGTTTCGTAAGGGTCGGAAAACAGGTGCACCGGGATGACGCGCGGTCCCATTGCATCTAATATAGGTCAGCTTTTGTATTTTAGCAGAGCATCCTTTAGAAACAGGCCTGTCTCAGTCAGTCTGGCGTTTTGTGTTGTTTTTAAGCTCCGAAGCTCTTCAGGGCTTTATGCTAATGAGCTAAATTGTACTCTACACTTTCACTCCCCCAACCAAAACCCACAGCGACATGGATCATGCACTTTTATGCAAGTTCAACATTCAAAGATGGGCTAGTCGACTATTCTGGCGTGAGCAACAAAGGAAGGAAAAACACAGCAACCTTTTTGATTTAGCTGAATTCAAAGGTCCAAAAAATCTTTTTTTTTTTTTTAAAAGAAGAAAGGAATCAGAGATGCAAACACGCAGTATTCCTACCTGGCAGAAAGGAAAACAAATAGCGTACGGACGCATTGACCATTAATTTTACCCAAGCCTTTTTCAATATGCCATTTACTGAAGTCTAACAAAGGACATGAAGAACAGTACAACCGTGATTAAATAATGACACTATAAGAATATAAAAAATGTTACTGATCCCGATATAACGACCATTCCTCTACATTTGAAAGGGGTGTTCCAACCCTCAGGACCAATCAATTGGTAAGTGGATTAGCCCATGTTTAGATTTAATTATCATTCCCCATTCAGAACAGGTAACGTGATTAGCGTTTGCCGTTTCCTGTGCAGAGGGACAACTGGAACTACAACAGTATTGCAAGCAGCAGTATCTTCGATGTTTTACTGCTGCATTGTGGAAATACGTTGTTCACTGACATGTCTACATTTTAATGGCGAAACGTGTCTAAGCTCATGAATTTCAATGCCTTTGGCTGTTGGTTGTAAAAAAAAATATTTGATTCCATACCGGATTCTTTTTTTTTTTTTTTTTTTTTTTAAACGTGGTTATTTTCCTTGAAATTATTTAACGGGAAGATGACATGATGACCCTCCTGAGAATGTCAAAGCGTGATGTTAAATGTTTTGGCTTAAAGCTGCATGCAAAAACAAAGGCAATAAACATGTTTTAGTGTATTTAGTGTATCTACCTGTGCGTCCATGGCAACTGTCCATCGTATCTCTCCCGTTAACTCATGCTGGTCTCACTTTCTCTTGTTAATGAATCAATTATTTATGTTGTTAATAAGTAATGTGTGTCCAATTAGTGAGACGTCACGAGGTTATGTGATTCACCCGACATTATTGTCGCTTTATTGTCATCAATACTACAGAGAGTCGCACACACACACAAACACACACACACGCAAACACAAAGTCACAACTGATAGGTGAGCTACCAGAGTCAGACATTCGTGGTCGTTGGAAAACTAAAACAATTTCTGGAGTCATCAATGAAGAGGCATCTGTACTAGGCCAATGTTATTTCACTATTTTTGTCAGTCTGCGTAGTACTGCCTCCTTTGCAGCTCTGTGTGTGTGTCAGTGTGATGAAGGGGGATATTAGCAAGCGAAATCTCTCTCCTGTAATGAGTCATCTTTAAATGACAGCATCGTAAAGCATTAGGAGAGCCGAGTGGAGGAGCCCTGCCAGAGCATTGTTAACCAGATAAATGTTTCGGCCCTGTTAGCCTGCCACCTGTGTCACTTCTAATCAACAACACTGCCTGTTTGCTGCAACAGGCGCCTGACCCTTGCAAAGAATAATAAATGAATACAACCAAAACCACTGGTGTCAAGACAGGGTGAGTAAGGTCTTCTCTTGTTGGCCAAAACACTATCAGAAGCTCAGACCAATATTTACAATGTAAATTTCAATATTTGTTCTATGAAATTGTAATTATTTATTTCTAACTTGTCTATTCTCTTCACCTCATAGTGTATTTGCTTCCAGTACGTGTATGTTGGATTTCCTGTCCAATCAGATATCAGCCTGTGTGTGTGACCGTGTCAATCTAATTTGCTCAAGGTCTTCAGAATTTGTAGTCCTGACCGATATAACAAAAAGGACCGTTTCTTTAATCAGATTTCCAATTTGTCCTGGCACTCTCTGATGTCAGCATTATTTCATCCTCTAAATTGGTTGGTCAGAGCAAAGGTTTTTAAAGACAACTTCAACTAGCAAAACATGTCTCTTGCCATCTGCACACATTCATGCATTTAGTAGTCAGCATCTCTGGTGTGTGGTATTTTATTGAAATTTGTTCATGTTTTCGTCACATTATTAGATGGTGATCCTGAACCTTTCTAGTTGATATGAGGCACAGTTGCATGCTGTTATATGACGTTATTGTATACTATAGTTGGTTTTCTCTTGTTGCGATATGAAAGAGGTGGATTAAGTCGTTTAAGTCACCACTGAAAGCCCAGGTACCAAATGCTCGGCCCGTCATTGACCAAAACCTACTTCGGTTTCACTTGTACTATGATCTAACATTACAGATGAGAGTTAACATCACTAAATGGTAAGATATTATAAAAATCTTACATTTTATTTCACAGTTTTTTTTACATTCACAATGTCTTACCCCCTTACCTTACCTAACAAGACTTAATTGGAGCCGAGTTACTTACCACTTGACAGAATCAATATGGAGAACCAAAGGCGGAAACACCATTTTCATTACTTACCACAATTCAATAGAGGAAGCCATTGCAGTGATCAGTTGTTATAAGGAAAGCTGAGAAAATGTCATCTTTTGCCATAAGGAACAGTGTGTACATTGTTTGTGCTATATTGTGGGTAACAGGCATCACAATGTGCATGTGCAATGCAATGCTTTTAATAAAGATCTCACATTTAAACAATCTGCATCTAAAAAAAACAACAACTTTGTCCCGCAATATTGACTGTCAAAAAATGTGATGTCTTGAATTACCTTTGGAGATGTTATAATATCATTCTGTACCGATAGTCATTCAAGAATATATAAATATCATGTCAATTTCAAAGAACTCCATGTAATCGAGTAATACAAATAAATTAGAAATAATGAATTCTCAATTATTCTGTGGATTAAGCAGAAATATTTCATAAACAAATTATTCATAGACATGACTAATGTATTTGTAGACTGCATGTGTGCACAGACGCACGCACGCGCACGCACACACAGCAGTAATATGAGCTCACTTACCGATCCGTCTTTTTTCCAGGCACTGTTACTGAGTTTTAACACACTCCCATAACCCTATCTGCAATAAATCCAAACAGAATTTACGTGCCCGTCTACAGTGCATTAATAAAATGGGAACGCTCTGGTTTGTGTGCGTGTGTGTGCACTCCATCTGCTGTAAAGTCTATTTGCATACACCCGGGAGCCAACCAGTCACTACCACTGAAATGGGCTTGATTTACAGATGTAGAAGATCAGACACAATGTTTGTTGGTCTTGTCTATTAAAGCGTATATAGGAAGGTTGCCTTGACATTTATGCCCAGACATTTATGCCCAGCTAGCCAGTAAGGTTCTTCCACACCAAACTCATCCAGTTCAACATTTATGGATCTTTCTTTAAGTCAAATCTTATAATCTTAACATTGTGTATCTACTTGTACACTCAGTGTCCTAATATTACCCTTTGTGGTCACTTTGCCATGAAATGAAGTGAGAGTGAATGGATGACTGCCATTTTTACAGCCACGAAACCCTATTTATATTCCAGAAGAAATGTGTTTTGTTCCCATTAGGGTCATTTTGCGTTTGGTTGGTGAAGGACTGAAGCAAGGACACACAGTAGCTGCTGGGAGGAGACTCAGTTTCGAGTCTCAATAAAATATAAGTTTTTATGTTCTTCATCAATGCAAGCTAGAATAGTTTTATTGCTATACACGGAGTTCTTGGTTTGACATGGGGCTTTTTTTTTATTGGCTAGGAAGTACAGCTTCCTCCCAAAATCCCAAAACATGCACATTAGCGTCATGGAAGACTGAATTGTTGGTATGAATGTGAGGGTGAATGGCTGCATAGATCGCCCATGGTGTCAACTGCTTCTCATCCAAAGCCAGCTGGGTAAGGCCATAAATGTCTTCCCCCTTCACCCTGAACTGGTTATGTCTCAGAAAATTGATTGTTGGATGGGAATGGGATCACTTTATCTCCTGAACTCCCACCCAACAGTCTGCACGACCGGTTGTAGCAAACACTGTCTACATATCACAGTTAAAGTGGAAGCAAACTGCTTTATTACAAAATCTAACGCCTCAATGCACAGAAGCCCAATACTCCTGGAAAAACATCATTTTAAGGGTCAAGTCAAGATACATTTCAAGAAGTGATGACACATGGGAATCCAAAGTTGCGGAAATGGGGAAAAAAAAGAGGTTCTGTACACCAACAAAAACAAAATTCAACAAGATCCATCATTCGGATGGATGGATGGATGGATGGATAGATGGCACAAACTGTAGATAGGTGTCATAATGCAGGACTCATAATGCATGTAATTAATACATAAAGATCTAACTGTACATAGCACATTTTTTTGCTGCTTAGTGAGAATAAATCATGAGCAGTGCTGCAGGGCTGAATGCGTGCATGTTTGTGCCCAATCGTGAACACGACTGAAGATGTCCAGGGTATGAACTGTCATTTTAAACACACAGGAAGCAGCAATAAGAGCATTTGCAGTTGTGAAGCCTTGGGCTTTGCTTTGAGTATGAAGAGTGGAGATATTCTCAACAAACTTGACTAGATGGAAGTTCAGCGAAAGGATTGTGGTGATAAACCCATGGCGTAGTCACAGACACACACACACACACACACACACACAAACACACACACACTATTGACTCACATACAGTAATTCTTTGTCATAAGGTGTCCTTATAAAAAGAGAATGCAGTTGACAAAATAGTGTTCTATTGAATTGATGGGAGCCATTCCGAAGGCGAAGAATCATCCCGTGCCTTCAGCTACCAGTTGCCCACTGATCCATTTTGTCTCAGCTCGCTGTAACATTTAACATGCTATTTTAATATTATTGCAGCAATCTCATTTCTGTCACCTGCAGGCAAAATCACTTGGCGCTGAAGCAGGTTTAGTTGACAGTTACACTAATAGCTACTCTCAGCCTCAGCCTCTCTCTGCAGCTTGCTGTGTGGATGTGCGTGCATGTGTTCCCAACTGAACCACTTACAGTAGAAAGATTGGTAATATTTTGGGGAATTTTCAGACAATGCTTGTTTAAATGTTTTTGAAAAATCAAATATATATATATTTTTTCCTATCTACAGTAATACAGGGTGTCCCAAAAGTCATTTTTTGTTGTTGACATTGGGGCAGTGTTGAAAAAAAGTTCAGTGCCAATTTGAGACGATTTATGGCCGTCACACTGCTACAATGCATAGTACAACGAATGTACTGACTTCAAGTTGCTCCAACGCTTCAGTGGAAAATAATGATGCTCAACAGTTTGAAGTCATTCCAAGTAAAGCTTTATCTCTCACCAAAGCATCTGCTGAATCTAGTTTTATTTTTTGTTGATTTTGAATTTCATTGCAGGCCTCCGGATAGTCATTCCTGTTTTTGCGTGAACGCCTGTTCTTGGAGTTTGTTGTTTTCATCAGTGCTGGTAGTAGCAAGCTTTCCACTGCGTGGTTTGTCGAGAACATATCCTGTCTGGAGAAACTCGACATGGATAGTGTAAATTGTACTTTGCCTTGAAGCAATGTGACGGCTTCTCAAATTGGCACTGAACTGCAGTCGGGGACAGAACACTTCTAGCCAGGTGGCAATATTGCAACGGTGTCCCAAGTCATTTGGCGAGCCATGGGCAAGGCAAGAGAATGATACAGTATGCTTCCAAAACCTGCAAAGCCTAAGCTGTCAAATACTGATGTCCTTACATCTGTCCGAATTGTACCTTAAACAAAATAGAAAACAGGAAGTCTATAATGACTTTTGAGATATTTCCTCATGACCCAGATCTGGAAAATTTACATGCAATCTAGACATTATGAGTCTGCAAAATAATTTATTAAACCTACAACATATGATCACAACTTTACATTTATACATAGTGTATGGATACCGTAAATATTCATCTGTAATTTCAACGTCAACAAACATAATTTTTTATGCAGCATTTAAAGAGTTTCATTTTTCTGTGTACACTTATCACACAAAAATACAACATCATTGCAAGTTACACTGAGTCATAACATATTTGCTGAGTATGTGAGTGAACCTTCTCAGGCTTGTTAATTAAGGAACACAGTTACGGTATTTTAATCCTGCAAGATTTCAAGACACTTTGCATCTTTTTTTTTTCAATTTTGAAGCTGAATTATTATTGGTATTGCATCAGTCTCATAACTTTCAGAGAAATGATGGAATTTTCTGGTTCAGATTGGACAGTAGTACTTTGTATGGCCGCATTAATGCACCAGTGATGGAAGTGACAACACCTTCCCACTCTGACAAGAAGCAGTTTTTTTTTTTTTTTTTTTTTTTTGAGCACATTTCTAACCCAGTCGCTGCTACCACATGCTTAAAGTGGCTCCACAATAGTCACAGAAGAAAGTACAATACAGGACACAAATACATAAGCGTCGTAAGACAACAGGAACACCTACAAAAAAATAATGATAAAAATAAACACTTGAAGTTACCTTTAAAAGAAAAAAACATTTTCTAATCTGAAGTATGACAGATGCTTAATCATGGAAAAATAAATCCAACACTTTATCGTGTGTACCACACTGTACAATAAACCTTGATCCATACTTTTTTCACATCATTAACCAAGTGTCCCAAGGACTAATTGATGGTCGGTCTAGATCAATAATGACCAGTGCTGACAAACAATCCTGCAGGAGAAACAATATTTTCCTGTCTCAGTTAACCTGCGGACGGGTCGAAGGTAAGCAAAGTATCATTGACAAACAGACACACATATAGAAAGAAGTGTCTATCTGGTACATTTATTGGGTCATATCTGACATTGAGATAATTAACATATCAATTCATAATCAAGATCCAAAAGGCCATGATGATCTTTTTTTGTTTTGATATTAACCAAAAATCATCTGTCTGTGATGTTCCGAGCGTCATCCCTCCAATTTGACAGTGCTCTTATGATTATTTCATCTCATTATTTTGCTTTTGGTCCTTGATAGAACTTTCAGCCTAACCTTTCATGCTGCTTTCATCCTTTTCAAACACTGCAATTGGAAACAAAATGTCTTGTCTGTTTCATCCCCAACACTTGTGGGGGTAGACTGCAGTATTTTATTGAGAATTGAGCAGTATTATTATATTATTATTATATCATATGACTGAATATATATTGAACTTAAGCGCTGGTTGGAGAGTAAAATATTGGCATGGCCAGCATATAGACACAAATGGATGACAGTATGGCTTTTTCCGCAAATTCTTAGCACACAGACAAACAACAACAAAAAACACGATACAAGTCCAATATCCAATTATTGCATATAATGAAGGATAATAAAACAATTTTTAATTCCTTAATTATTTTCAATATTTGGACATTTGGGAGCATTTACTGATATTGTACAGTCTGTACAACCACTTTGCTAGCCTGCTTCAATAGGTCATGATGACAGACGACATTCGGCGGGTTACACTTATAAACGAGTGCAATGATTGGAAAACGAAACATTCTAAAACAATCATATACATTATTTTTCTTTTACAGAAAAGTTAAATAACAGCCATTTAATTTGGTAAGTAAATGTAATCTCATATCTAATCATCTACTTGGTTAAGCGTTTGCTCATGAGGTGTGGAAAAGGTTTTACTGCAAATGTGACGTCTGGCTTATTAATTAAGAGCATTGTAAAGAGGCTTCAACTTGCACGCTCATTATTACGTATATATGTGCAACATGGATACTAAAAATTGTATTGCTCTATTCATAAACTTCTATGCAAATGGAACTTCTGACAAGTTGATATACAGTACTGCACAAAAGATATAGGCCACCTCTATCATTCTTGTCATAATTGTCTTTTCCACAGCAATCATTTTGAAATAGTTATACAATTTTTCTCGCAGGAATACCCAGAAAAGGAATTACGTTACATTTTATTTTCTGAGGAGCAATGGATAAAGGTGCAGAATCTGCAGGTACAGCATTTTATTTTCTGTCTATCAATAGAACATGCCACCGTCCAGAATCATAAAAGCACCGCGCTCCATGAATCAGAAATTAGCATGCTAATTAACAAGCAGATGGACAAATGAACATAAACATGACGTGCCATTTTTCCCCCCCTTTAACACTTGACATTTTAGTTATACTGTACACGGTATAGTCAATATAAAATTGCTAATGGTAATGTCTAATGGTGCCTCAGACGTTTGACTCTTGATGCACATACAGTACTTGTGAACAAATATACTTACTGATAGACAACGACAACTCCTCGGTGTATTGCACTATTCTCATCATTAAAATAATAAATACTGCACCTCATTATGCTCCATTAAATCCCTTAGACTTGTAGTGGCACTTAAATATGATTTTAGTGGGAATATTCCTTGAAAACATAACCTTTATACTTGACTCAACTGGTCAACAATCAAATCTCAGGTTCTAGGCAAGGAATATCCCAAACGAAGGAGGCATCAGATACTTTCAAAGTCAAGGAGGGATCCTTCATGGTTGGTAGCCACCACACTAGAAGCTTGAGCTCATGAGGAGAAAACTGAACATTCCGTTTGGACAATACATTTTGGCCCATGGAATATTCGCTGCCAGACACGATAGGATTACAGACAGCAAAACAACACCCATCATTTGCACTGAAATTGGCCATTTCACCATTGGAACCGTTGACCCAGAAGTTTGTTCCAATGTCCGATATCCAGTCTTGCCTTTGAAGCATCCGACCTGGAATTAGTCTTGGGAATATTCTTGACTTTGGGAACCTCCTTTAACATCATTAACATCAAATAAAATATGTAGGTTCACTTGGAAGCCATTGCAGAGCTCCACTGCTTTGACTCCTAGTATGGCAGTAGTGATTTATTTCTTCTTCTTATTTTTTGTGTCCCTTTTAGCGGCTAGTTTTCATCTTGAAACTCCTCAGGACTCGACACGTCATCATTACTTAGGGCCTCTCTGTTGGTGAAGGTCGCTGCAAGGGATGCACCCAGTGCTTGTTTGACGGGCGCCATCTCTGAGAGGATGATATTATCATGGCTCACCAGTGTGGCTTTGTCCATGATCTCCTTGCTGTGCTTGGAGACCACAGCGTCAAAGAAGTCGTACTTGTGTGACAGCGTACCGCTCTCGAATATATACTTTGTCAGGTAGGAAAATACCACGTTTGCCAAAAAGGATGCCACCATGGACACTGTCTTGAATGGAAATCTCTGCTGGACAAAATACTCTACATCACCAGTGAGGTGGTGGATCTTCTCCTGGATCACCCATCCGGGATAATAGATGAAAGGAGGAAGTTTCAAATAGGGTTCGCCTCCGCCAATTCGTAGCAAAAGACCAAAGACATAGGCAGCCACTGAGCCGTAGGTATTTGTTCCTTTGACAAATAGGACACTAAGAAGTTGGGGAAAGACAATGACATAGACCAGATCCGAGCTCAGGTACCACAGGCCGTACACGGTTCCTGTTAACAAAGCCATGGCGGTGGCGAGGGCTCCGAAAACGAAGATAGTGAGACGCATCACCCAGACAATCTCACGATCCGAGGCCTGAAGGAAAATTAGAGAAGGATCATTGGAATCTGCGTCCATCAAATGCTTGTTGAGATATTTTGTTTGTCTCAGCCGGTCGTTTAGATTTGATGATTTGACGATCTGACTACTCGATCAAACATAATGAATCTAGGGTCATTTAATTCTTAAAAGACAAATAAACAAGAAACGCTTAAGATGGAACTGCTATAAGAACACTGACATGTTACCGATGCAAACAAGTTTGTACAAAATGCGGCAATTGATAATTATCAGGTCACAGTCTTACCGACTGTCGAAAGGCGAGCTGATAGATGTTCCTGGCAAACATGGAGCTGGCCGAGAGAATGGAGGAATCTGCGGATGACATGACGGCAGCCGACACTGCCCCCAGGCCAAAGAAGGAGACGTAAGACGGGCAGAGGTGCTGAAGCACAATGGGAAGGATCATGTCGGACTCGTCTTTATCCTTTGGAGGGAGGGCCCCGTAAGAAGTCTGGTTCCAGTCTGGAGATGAAGATGGAAATTTGAAATATGTTTCGTTTCAAACCATTGTTTTCAGTAGTGGGCTCTGGAATACATTATGTACATTACTGTACTGCAATTCAGTAGCAATTAAATGCCTGCACTGATTTACATGTGACATGGTGTGTCATCATATAAGACTGGAAGATGCATTGCTCATATGCCTTACATTTGAATAAACACAAAATTGATGGTCTAATTTAATAGTACTGCAATACAATAGAAGGTATTGGGTTGTTGTTGTTTGGTTGCACATTTGACTCCACTGCTTTCAATCTCCTCCAATGATTGCTCTCCGACTTTCTGTCCTGTTAGAGCATTTCAAATTGTTTTTTTTCTTTCCATGATTTAAAAATTAACTTCATTTTGTAGCTGTGCACATTCTCCAAACAAGCAGTGGTTGATTAACACTGCATGGTTCTTCCGTACATGAAGCAGCTTCAGATGGGCCAGATTAATTAGCTCGTCTTCAGATGTAGTATTCACTAAATGTGCGCGGTCTGATGGCTCTGTGCTTGCTGTGGCCCGATGCGTCTGCTGCTTGTATACCCTCGAGTCAAAATAGGCGTCTACATTTACACATCTGATAAAAGCTTGGATGCTGTAAACAACCCAGCGCGGAATCCTGTTGCCTTTGATCAGAATGTCCTTGTTCGATGAAGTTTCTGATTCCGGACTGTTTCAATTGTCTTGTGATGATGCATTAATGATTTTACCTGAATATGATTGACACATTGCATTTGATACATTTATATCCATGTAATTAATTCGGCTTCAGGTCTGGAATTTTAGAATGGCTTGTATACAATATTAGTTGCAGTCTTACATAAAAGTCCTTTAAATCTTGAACAATTTTCACACCATGGGCAAATTAATTGATTCTGTGGAATTGATTGTTTACTAAATGTGCCTTGAAGCAATAGATGCAAAACGGCAGTGCACCAAACCCCCCTCCCATCCTTTGGAAATCCCTACGTTTCAGTGAGGATGTAAGCAAACTGAGGATCCAGCACATATGGCAGTGTGTATTTACCAGTGGATGCCCCTATAGCTCCTATGAGGATAGAGGGTACGGCCATGACCAAACAGCCAAAGGCAGCGAGGAAGGAAAGGACCTGGGCGTAGGTAGCTGAAGAGGCAGAAAGAACCCGTTGAAAATAGACCTGCCAGGGAATCCCCCCCAACATCTAGAAACAGAAATACAAGTGTATTTACTTCTTATAGAGTTTTATCACATGAAGTAACTGTAATAGCACCTCCCCCAAATAAACATCAAACCTATAAACCCTGACAGATTAATTGGTTTGCATGATGTGTCTTCCTGATGACAGGTGTGACTTACCAGCAAACAGAAATTATCTGCCCAGAGCCATTTGTCTGCAGGTTCAATCTTCCCTAGCCAGGGTGACTGATGGATTGCCTCCCTGGCTGTCACGCTGATGTCTGACACGGCAGGGTTGGATAATGCAAAAGGCACACTGATCCACTGATGGTCAGACGGCACAATTAAAATATTATAACTGTTCATTGATAATCCATGCTTGTCATGTTGCTGGTGCGTTTACTGATTGTGGAACTCACCAAACCCACAAAGATGCAGAAGAGTTGAACCACATCAGTGTAGGCAACAGAGTAGAGTCCTCCCACAAGAGTGTAGAAGATAGCAATCAGAGCTGAAATCACCACTGACATGTTGATGTTTATGTCCACGATCACGCTCAGAGTAGCTCCTGTGGGGCAATACTGTTAGTAGGAAACTAACTGGATCTGTGTCTCACAATCTTTAGTGGTGCAAGGCACATATTCTTTGAGAAAAATTTCACAGAACAACAAACAAAAACGTCACCAAAGTATGGACAGAGGTGGGTAGAGTAGCCAAACATTGTACTCAAGTAAGAGTACTGTTACTTCAGAATAATATGACTCAAGTAAAGTAAAAAGTAAAGAGTAACTTGTGGGTAACTTCTGATTTATTTATTTATTTATTTTTTTTAAATCAGAGCATGAACATCAAATAAAATGAAAAAATAATAATATATATGGGAGTCGACACACAGCTGCCACCATTTCAATTTTTAACTGCCCAAAAATGAACAACACATACATTGGGCCCTACAGAAACATTATTTGCTTTGTTCGCTTAAATTACTTTATGAAGAAGCTGTTTGCTGACCAGATTTATTGATTGTGTGTGCGAGTGCGTGTGCGACACCACAGGGATAGTGCTAATTTTGCCATAACCACTGTCAAAACAACAATAGAAACATCTGCAACTTACCGCAAGGTGTTTTCTCAAGTTAGAGGTGGGCTGAAATGTCCAATTTAAGAGCTGCATGATAAACCGGTTGTTTTTTGGAGTCTGTAAAATAAACAGTCGGGCGGCTGTTTTTTCCCCCCAAAATGAGTCATTTTCATTGGCTCGCGAAGGCTACGTATGTGGTCATGTGACTGCCTTGTGTTGTCTGATTGGTAAATTGGAGTCAAATGACATTAGTGATCCCGTTTGATTGGCGCAACGATCACCCTATGCGGAAGTTGAAGATGGAGTCTAAAAATAGACGCGCACAAGCAAGAATAAATAAATAAAAGTAGCGAATGGCATGTCGATCATTGTAACGCAGTAAAAGTATCAATACTTCTTCACATAAATACTCAAGTAAAAGTAAAAAGTACGGTGCATTTAAAGTACTCTGACAAGTACAGTTTACGAAAAATGTTACTTGAGTAAATGTAACAGAGTAAATGTAGCGCGTTACCACCCACCTCTGTCCAAGGCACATATAGTTTGAGAAAAATCTCAGGGGACAATAAACAAAAAATGTCAGAAAAGTATGGAAATAAAATATTCAATTTTATTTCAATCAAAAATCTACTTAAGAGTGAAATTTGACTGAGTTTAGCTCACAAAACTATTATTATATTGAATGAATAGCAAAACAGGTGGCTACACAGGTTAATTGTACCTTATGCCATCTAGTGGAAGAGCATTGAATTGTTCTTCCTGTCACTATATGTGACTGCCATAGAAAGATTTTCCACGGTAGATGATTTCTCACGGCACACTAATGTGCTGTGGGTCAGTGTTTGGGAAACACAGCTCTAGATAAATAGCATTCAGAATCACCTACCCAAGGCAGATAAAATGGCTGCAGACCAGAAAATTTCTCCCATGACAGCGGGGATGAAAAGAAGACCCCCCATCCTCTTTCCGTAGAGCTGTTGGAAAGGATCCAGCATGGTGACATAACCACGGGAACGCATGGGTTTGGCAAAGAAAAGGCCACCTGGAAGAAGTTACAAATAATGGCAATACAGAGCATTTCAGATTGTGCATTTTAAAGTATTTTATCACCACTCCAAATCCAAACACTTTTACACTTGTGTGGCGGTTAAGAATGGTAAAATGATTGTTTTTTCAACTAAGCAATAAGGAGCAAGCCTAATTACACACACACAGTAGTTCTTACCTAGTACCAGGCTGAGAGCGTAGCCAAAGGGTGCTTGGGCCCAAGCCAAGCCATAGTCAGGCAAGTAGACATACTCTGCTGTCCCATTGATGTAGCCCCCACCCACCCAAGTAGCTGAAGAAAGAAAAAAGGCACAGCAACGTACATATCAACCTGCTTCCATGGTAACAAAGTGGGACAACTCACCTGTCATTGTGAATACACCCACAAACAAGCCAATGTCCCGGCCGCCGACCATGATGCTCTCGCTTCGGTCCCCGCCATCGCCCACGCCGGAGTTCTTGTTTTTCCATGCCGCCCAAATACCCACAAAGAGAATCACTAGATAAAAAACCACAATGGCCACCACACCCTCGACGTGGATGGTCATCTTGTATCGTCTCCTCAATTGCTCATTGAGGAAACACTACAGAGAAACAAATAGAAGAAAGAAACTTAGACGGAAAAATACAAAATAAAATGATACAAGCCTCAAAATTTCACCTGGCCAAAAAAAGAGGGCCAACTACATGATCAACTGTGAAGGACGACCTGATGCCTTTGAAACAAGCTCTAATAAGTAGCAAGGAGTAAGTAAGTAAAAACATCAATAATAGCAATATCATCTTCACATCAGTAAGTCAAGTGCAAATAATGTCCACAGCAACCAACACCACAAATCAAAGATTTTTATCAATTATTTCTCAGTAAACAAAATAACAATTTTCACAATTTTAACTGTGAGTAGTATATTCAATTTTATTTTCTCTAAAGGACGGCTTTGTAAAACTTCTATTGATGTTTTTTTGTTTTTTTTCAAAGTTAAACTAATTTGTTATTAAAAAAAGTTGTGCATGCACATTGACGAATGTCTTTTGGAATCAATGGCTCACATTTTGGGAGTATTTTATATTTGAGTATATTGTAGTATTTCTAAAAGGAAACTTAAAAGGAAGAAAACTTGAAACTTGAAAGGTTTTTCAACATATCTGTTGGAATATATTAATTGATGATGAACACTGTATATATAATCTCAGATTACAAAGATTATCTAAGAAAGGCTTGAGTGAGTAAAATGTACATTATGTTCTTTAAATATTTTGGTTCATTTGGCAAACACAGAATATGATGCATATTATTTACAAGCTCTTTTGCAAATTGTGGCACAAATTAATCATTTTCAAACCGTGTATCACATTACTTTTATTAAAAACCTGCATTTTGTTAAAAAAAGTTTGAGTTTAATGTTTTGCCCCTCAAAATAAACACACACAACAAAAATCTGAATGCTCATTTACTGCAGATGAGACTACGAAAATATATTTTGTCATTGAAATTTAAATCCATTTGCAGTTCTCTGGCTAACTCTTTTTTCACCCATTAAGATTATGCAATACAAAATGGACCTGCAGACATTGAACATTTCCGAATAAATTAAATACTTCGCTTTTGAAGAAACGTCCCATGTAGTTATCTTTGACTGTGTACACTTTAGTTAAGTAAAATGTTACATGGTGTGAATGATCCAAAAGAGAAGTTAATATAGATGCGTTGTTTGAATTCTAATGTGCCACATCCCAAGAACCAGACTATGAGTCTTAGCTCCCTGATGCGCTGACACCATGGTTTCTTGGGGGCGGTTTTACTTATTGATCTGTCTTTAAATCAACATCTGTCACTTTGGCTACGTGTATTTAGGCCAACACATAACAGCTCAGGAAGTATATAATATGCATTGAAAACAATATCTTACCTTTTTCTTTGGAGGAATATGAATGAGTTGATCACCACAGCCTAAAGCAGCAAAAAGAAGGTTCCAAAATTGTATCAAAGAAGGTGCCTGTTGGATAGAAGTTATGTTTCACCTTGCAGTGATGTTGAAAATCCAAACACAATTATCTTAGTGTTTTTAAGTCTCCAAATGTCTGGCACATCTGTGAGAAGTACGTGTGGATGTGTGTGTGCGTGAGAGAGAGAGAGAGAGAAAGTGAGAGAGAGAGAGAGATGGGGAGGGAGCGAGGGAGTGGAAAATGTGGGTGGGGGGTGGTTTGTCGTGGGTGTGGAGATGAATGGGAGTGGTGGGTTTATTGGATGCTGTCAGGGTGGGTAGATGCTGGATAAATGTCTTCCAGGGCAGGACCAAAATAGCACCTTAATAGAGAGTGACGTGACGCACAGCCTCGCTTGCAAAGCTTTCCAACATGGGAACATCATATTGGCAATTGATGAAATGTTCACTTGGTTACTTTTCAGCCTGGATTTAATTATCTTTGTACTGGCCTTGCTTGTTAAACTATTTTAAAAACAACCGTGATACACTGGTGATAAGATGGTTAAGTTGAATGATTTGTGTGTCCATGTTCCCAATTTTATGGGCCACTTTCGGTCTGCAACTGTGAATCACTGCTAAATCTCAAGTCTAACTCTCCAGTTTTGACAACTAAATGTCATGTCAAAGTGGATTTATGAAACAATGGCTTGGTGCTTGTTTAGTGTGTCATTTGTGCCACAAGTGGGTGAAATGTTACCTTATGTTACGTTATGTTATTCCTTCCTGTTAACCTCTTGCCCAGTAGGAAAAATAACAATGAAGTAGTTGGTCAACTTTAGTTTAAGCTCAATTAGGGATTTCAGCTCTGATGCTGGTGGTGAAATGATAGTGGGTTGTTGGACTGAATTGTATTTTCTCGTTTTAAAAAAAACAAAAAAAAACAACCCCTTTGGACCATTTGTTCAGAGTTTTAGTTCACAAAGAATTTTTCTAGGTTGAAATGTAACAATCGGGGGGCTTACTGTAGAAACCTACTACAATGCAGAATTTTGTGAAAAACAGAAGTCTGTTATACTGCATGAACAATAAAGTTCAGCGCGGATTCATTAGTTGAGAATCCCACTTGGGAGACTCTCAATGGGTGTTAAAGAAGCAGACATCATCCAGATTACTTACTGTTATACCATCACGGTAGCATCAGGAAGCAGAAAAGATATAATAAAACAAGCAGAAGGAGCAGATTATTTCTCAGAATTAAGCCGATAAAGAAGAAAGTTGGGTTGAAATGAGTGATATTGTGGAGGACTCAGATACTGAAATGAGGCTGGAGCAACTGAATGTAAAGTTCAAGCTAGAGCAACTGAAGTTAGAGAAAATGAGAATAGATTCACCAATAAAGTGAAAAAGAGCATACGTCAACTGACTGATTTAGCTGAACAGACGCTCTGTGCCAGATGAAGTCAACCTTTACATCAAAACCACCAAGAACCAATTTCAAAACCATCTCACCCAAACTCAATGGCCTCCAGACCAGGGTCCTCCCTAAATCGCAAAATGACTCCTTAAAAGCCCATTTTTTTTTGCTTTGGTGGGAAGGTCCCATTATTGGGAAACCTTTAGTACCTGAGGAATTTCGCCCTTTTCATTAACGGGATTTGTGTGTTGCCCTTGATAAAAATATTTGTAAGCTGGCAGTGACAATACATCGAGACATGGTTGCCTCTAAGTTTATCTTGTTGAAAGGTGTGCTACTGATAACCAAAGAGATGGAACATAACAGCGGGGCTCTGATACAAGGAGTGAAGATGAATTGGTTTCAGGAACCATTGTCTAATGTGTTCTCGGCATCTGAGATAGTCACTGGTCCTGTGGAGATTGCTTTAAGGCAGGGAATTCCAGTTGATTTATCTTGGGAAATAATTTGTCTGGTGACAAAATATCCACTCCAAATCTAAAGTTATGTATTATGCAGTACCATGTACAATGAAGTCTTTACATGTGGAAACAAAATGTCCCGAAAGGAGCTCATTGCTGAACAAGAGGGAGATGTCACTTTGGTACTCCTGTATGCTGACCTGGATATGATGGCAGTCATGTGCAGGGTTGGACGGTCCCACTTAGCTGTGTCTTGATACCATTTTGTGTTCAGTGATACTGTACTTAGACTAGCTCATGCAGATAACATGGCTGGCCCTCTTGGAGTCAACAACAGTATTATAACAAAGGTACTAATGGTGACTGTCCTGTGATTATGTTGCCTCTTTATGTTGTATTGTAAGTTTTTTTTTAGGCTTATTCAAACTTCACCTTGAAACCAGTGATTGCTGCGGGCAATATCTATTATGTATTTGGGAGTTTATTTTTGTATGTGGTTGATGCCAACAAATTTATTATTTGGGGAGGTGTTATGGTATTGAATAAACGTAAACCGTAGCTTGCAATTGAATGCACCTGAGGAGGGTGTTAACTTCTCTTCAGTTGGCCTTCAGCGAGTCAACACCTTCAGTTGGCTCTCTGAATATGTGTGGCTGTATAATCGTTGTATTTAAAATAAAATAAAAAATCAATAAAGATGTGAAATTACTGTTCTGTTAATCAATATACACTCTTTAATGTAAATATTCTTAGAAGTGCAATAGCTGTTATGCGACAGTGTTATGACAGGTATTGTTATTTAGCTGCTGTGCAGCTGACAGGCTGACATGCACACTGTGAAGCTCTAATTGGGAACTTTTCTTATAAACCAGTTTTGTAGGTGCAGTCTAACGAATGCTTTTTGAGAGACACTCCATACAGTTTAATATAAAATAAATATTGTTAAAAGAGTTGTGCAAATGAGATAAACGACCTGCGCGCACACAGTGAATGTACGAAATGATGGATGACATTTGAGGAGCACATTTTATTGTTGTCCTATCATAAGTGTTTAAATAAACCATCAAAAGACATTTTACATTAGTGATTTTCCCGACGTTACTTAGTTACAAAGTATTCTTAGAACTGACACAATTATGCATTATGTAGTTGCATTGTCTTTCGGAAAGTATTTTAATAGAAATACTTTCAAAAGTGAAAACAATCTGGTCTGCATTAACAGGGTCGTTATAACAGCCTCCTTGGTTGGCGCCACTGTTTCTATCTACTGATGAATGTCGCCATCTAGTGGTACTTTAGCCACGTTCTAGTGTAATGGGTTGGGTTTCTGTGTGTGAATGGAAAAGTTGACTTGCCTGTGAGTACCATATCTTAATTCCCTTCAGTGCAGTGGCGTAAGCGTGCCCGTGTTAAGCAAGCACTTCCACGCGGACATTAGACATAGTTATTAAGTCTGTAGCCACTGCTGGAGACAGAGCAAAGTGAGGGGGCACGATTACCCTTGAGGGCCTCTGGAGGATTGTATGGGGGAGCCGGGGGGTAGGTGTTGTTCATATAAGGAGGAGGGGATGAAGGCGGTCTCCTCTGCCTTTGGGGTCGCCCCCGCGACCGCTCGCCGCTGCTACTCCAGCACAGTACCAGTCCCCCGCACAAACTGAGGCAGGCTGACGCGTAACCGAGATACACCGCTAGCCCAATCTCGTACTTCATGGCGCTTGGAAGGAAGGGGTCATAAAAATCCACGATGATGTCATTGGTGGTCCAGGATACAGTGGTCAAGCAGAGTAAACCAGCACAGAGAAAACAGATCCCTCCGCTCATCACCAGAGGGGACTTGATTAATGAGCCTTGGGCAAAGTAGGTGCACTTCATCCCCATCACAGAAACCGCAATTGCCAGGACTGAAGTCACACAGGACAGCACCATGAGTGCACGGGCAGCCTAAATGATGAGGCAAAACGACATTCTTTTCACTTGTACTCTAATGAAGAAGCATACAAGCTCGAACAAAAAGTGCGCGAGCGCAATACTGTACCTGCATGTCCTGTGGCAGCGCCAGGAGAGATCTATACACCTCACACTGATAAATGCCCGTGCTGTGCCACACGCACTCCATCCACAGGCCTTTCATGTAGCCTGTGGCCGTGATGATGTTTGGGCCCACGTGTGCCGAGCTGCGCCAGTGTGGGAGCAGAGTGGCAACTAGACTTCCCACAAACCCGAGCAGGCTCAAGAAGAAACCCAGGACCTGAACTGCCGTGCTGGCCATGTTTCACTTACTTGGAAAAACTCCCAAGCTGCAAAAGTAGTTTCAAATCCCAAGCAGTTGAAGATCACAGAAGGTTATTGTGAGCAAGTGTAATCAGCAGCTACAACTTTAGGTACACCTGCCTAATCTAACAAGATCCAGTACAGTGTATGAAATATTGTGTCTTTACATATTTTGACAATTCTGCAGCATGGTGAACAAGTGGTTAGCTCATCTGCCTCACAGATGTGAGGTTTTCAAATTTGAATTCCGGGTTCTCTGGCCTCTGCATTTCAAAACCATCCATATTTAACATTCACAAGAAAAAAGAAAAAGAAACAGATAAATATATATTGTAGTGATATTTAATTTATTTTGTCTTTATTAGCATATTTGGGATTGGAGTATCCAAAAGTACATTACTTTACATGACTTTAATATTATGGTACTTGGATTACGTTACTAACTACATTTTTGAACAGGTAACTAGTAACTGTATTGGAATACATTCTGAAAGTAACCTTCCTAGCACTAATTAATAACTCCCTGGCACTATAATTCAAAACTGAGCATGTGTTTTTGGGGAAAATGTTTCATACAGCTCCCGTTGGACTGAATGGGTGTACCTAATGATCATAGCTCAAATCCAGAAAAAAAGCTGTATGGGCAATAAAGTACCTTCAACGGCAGATGCTTCTTCCAGTTAAGGCCACTGTCCCCAGTAGTACAGTGAATTCCAGCGAGCTTACATTTTGTCACGGACTCCGAGCCAATCCACAAGTGTGCAAAGCGAAGGAGCTGAAAGTATTCTGGCATCGGTCTCCGCTGAGTGGCAGGTGTCTACAACTGTAACTAATGAGAGCAGCGTTCAGTTTAATGCTTCTCTCAGGAGGGCACACCGCAGTAGTCTATTTGCAAACATCCTCCCCACCCCTCCCCTCAGGAGAGAAGAAATTAAACATTGACAGAAACCACCCAAGCTTGAAGTACTGTACTGATATAAACCACTAACTTGGAAAATGCTTACACTATGAAGGTTGCGTGAGAGCATAATGAACTCTGCAATAGTCTGACCAATTATATAATTTCGGATGTGATCTGACACTAGCTCACTTAGCACTTATGCGGTGGGAATTTTAAGTTCAGCATTTACCTCCTTTGCCTTTGTCCTGCTGCGTGTTCTGAACATAAGGTCAAGGGGAGAAGAATCTCGAGAAATGACTTGGCTGTTTCACAACAAAGGCGAGCTAAATTTGGAACCTCACAGCTTTTGTTCATTACACAAATACCACATTCGGTATAAAGTTCATTGTTCTTAGTTATCAAGACGTAACACACAATGGTCCATGTATTTAACCACCAAAATAAGTACATCTTTGGTAACGCTTTGTTAAGTGAGAAAAGAGAAAAAACTGTGGAACCTCTAAGTTGAAAAGGCAATCCTTTTCAGGATGCTGCTTGATTTCTGATTAGTTTGTTTCCCGTGAGACTTTGGGCAGTATACACAAACCAGCTTGAGTGAAAAACAAACTAACTAAAAAATATGTTGCTTTGGCGCTGTTTAAATTGGAGATGGAAAAAAAAAAAAAACTTTTAAAAACATGTACCCAAGTTGAAGTTGGCACACGTCTCAGTTTAGTGTGAGGCTAAGTTTGAAATGTTTACACTTGGATGTTAATAAGTGTGACGCAAGAAGTTGACTCCTTTGCCCAAACTCCTCTCCTCAATACAATATGTGCTACACCTAGGCCACATCATCAGGGTCACATATTTTATTTTAGTTGATCTTTATTTAGTCTTATTACACAGCCATTAACTTATTATTTTTTGTTTTACAAACAACAATTGACACTTTACACATTTCATGATGTCACCAATTTGTCTTGCTGAACGGAACATTTTGATTTACATCATTAGATTACACTGTTACAGGAAAATCTGCTTTGAAATATAGACAAATTGGATGTCGACAAACATCCTGGAACAGACTGCGTTCAACATTGGAGGTTCCTTTATATTTCGTTTGCTACCGGGTGAAATGAGTGAAATTAGACAACAAAAGCCATGAAGGAGACAAAAACTATGAATAAATGACTGTAGTAAAAACACACCTGAACACTCGCCACATGGTAAAAGCAGTACTAGAGATCGACCCAGGGTCACAGGGGCGCAGAAGGTGCATTTGGCTTGAAACAATCCACACGTCGTACTTAAACAAAAAGTCATACAAAATGTCAGAAATGATGTCAGTTTTGTGATGGCTTGTTGTAAACTGATAACTGAAACTGTCCTGTTCAGAATAGTTAATATAACCATACATACATACATACATTTGAAAATTAAACACACAGGTGAACTATTGACACGTGTATGTCAATGTGGTACATACTGTGAGGTTGGGCCCTTGTAGTCATTAAAAACAGAAGTCGATCTCTCGTCTCCTGTTAGGAACATCGCTGCCCTTGGTGGTCCATCTGCAACCAAAGGACACAACCTGCTGGAGGACAAATCAATTTTTCCAGCACTTCCTAGAATTCAGTTCACTGTATATGCTCAATTCTGAGCCGATGATCCTCTGCGAAGCGTGCCTGTGGTCTGGGAGACGCCATTTAAATGTGGAACACCTAATAGTCTTAGTTTGACAGAATAATCCTGTGATTAGCAGCTGAGCATAGCTGTTGTGCAATGTGCTTGAGGATAACACAATGTATTTGGGTGCCCCTGAGCCACATATATACATTGTCTTGCGTGACACACATCTTTGCAAACTTACTGTATCATGAACCCAATAACTTAGAAACCTCTTACAGACATTGTAAATCAGGCCTTCTTTTTTTGGTTGCCGAGCTCACAATTGCACACTATTGGATAAAGAGACCAAAATTCCCACAGACACTCTAAAATGCTCTCGGTCAGGAGTGTGACATTTTGTTTTCATTGCTGGCCACAGCGTAGTTATGGGTGGCCCCAGGAAGTTCCTTAAATTGGTAAAATCACCGTATCTTGGTTGCAAGGTCAAGGTTCACATTCGATATACAGTAGTATATGCAGTCGTAAGGAAACAAATATTTTCTTTTGTAGAAAGTGTGTGGGTACAGGGCAAAACAGTCATACTTCTTACCTACACTATTATGTTCTGTGTGGGATCTCCAATACTGTAATTGCTCCATCATATTCAATAATTGCCGCTGCAGTTAATTATAATTTTGATGACAGATAACCAGCATTGAACAGAAGTCAAGGAAAATTGCTGTTTTAGCTGCGAGGTGACACTTGATACACATTTTTAGTTCCAGTAGTTGTACAGTAATTGACAGGTTCCCAAAACATTTGCCCAACATGTACCACATTTAAAACATACAATTACAATCAAACATTAGAATGAAGCTTGTGGCTATGCATTCAGCTGGTTGATTTTTATTATTTTTTAAATGCAGTACTTTTACTACTTGTAATACCTTTCTTGTAAAGTACATTTTCTACTTTTCAGGTACAGTACTGCAGTAATGCAATACATTTGCATTTTATCTTTAAGAACTGTTTGTTTTTAAACATTTAAGTAGGAAAGGGTTAATAATGTATAGTGTAGTGCAGTACAGTTAAAAAAAAATATATTTTTTTAAAAATACATACTGCACCAAATAGTCCCAACCAAAGCAGGCGGCTTGAGTCTCTACTTAACCCTTTAACAATAAATAAAAAATAGTTTGTGTTCTATATTTCTTTGGGTATTTATAACAAAAATCTGATGATATCATTGGATGGAAAAAATTGGCATAATAATGGAAATAATAGGAAGAAGAGTCACATTTATTTAATTTTTTTAAAGAAACACAGTTCAGAGTTTTGGGAAATTGGATTCACTGTTGTTGTTTTGTTTTGTAATATTTACTACTGTTCTCTTTCAATGCATGGAAATATTGCTACTAACGTGACATATACCGAAGTGACTACTTCTATCTATCTTATCTGTGCTGGTTCAACAGCACAACTGTATTTGTGTTGTAACATTAAAAGATGTTATAAAAATTTCATCAAAAAAAAAAAAAAAATAGTTTTTTCAAATAGATTATTTGCTTTCTTATGATTGGACGAGCTGGTAGTTGGGTTAAATTTAATTGAGGGCATGCAGCATATATCACAAACTCATTTCAGAGGTGTCATTTATACAGGTAAAGCTGCTTTGTTAACTGTTTACTATACCATACATTAATTTACCGATGTACGTTTTGATATCACTCAATAAATAAGGATATTGAACACCGAGTGTCATTAAATAAAAAGCTATTGATATAGCATTGCGGCTTCACGCAAGTTCAAAAAATTGGTGAGTTTCTTGTTTTTTATTTGTACAAACAATAACATAAGCGTGTTAGAAGTTAATTGATAAACAATTAACTGGAAATATACCGCTATTACTTCGTTTAAGAGCTTTTTTTTGTGTTACAGAAAATACACAGCATCAGTATAACCTAGCTATAGCACGCTAACTCGCTAGCAAGCTAAATAAGGGAGTATTTTGCCAAATGTTTCACTACTATCTGCTCCCAGTGAATACACCCAAATAATTGTATTGCGTACGTTTATCTAAAGCAAATACAAATGAGTAAAGGGAGTTTCTTGACATTTTCCAGTGAATAATGGCGAGAGGAAAAGCAGGAACGCACACGCCGAGTCCGCCCATTTGGACTTTCGGTCGGGGAACTGTCACGACCCGCAGTCAGCTGAAAGACAGCAGAAACTTCTTCCAGAAACTTCCACTGGAGGTCTTTCATATGATTCTGGACAACCTGTCAGGTAAGGTGCGGCAAGGTGCACAGAATAGGAGTCCAATCTGAACGTACTCGTAAACTAAACGGATAGAAAAAAAAATTAATACTTGTAACTATTTAAAGTAGCGATTCAGTTTACAGACGGAGCCATAAACTGACTGAACTGATAGTTAATTTTTGCACTGTCAAACTAAATTGACCACTGTTACCTTTTAAATAATATAATGTAGCTTTTTGATTTTGTTTTGTTTTGCTTTTAATTCTTTATCAAGCGTACTTTTTTTTTTTAATGTGTATTTGGCAGTGCTGGAGGTCAGTGTGTTCTGTTTAGCGTCCAAGCAGATGAATAGATATGTGGTGGACTATATCAGCACCCTGGCCTGGAAGAGAAAACTGATGCACCGAAACTTTCATAACACCAGCTGCCCTGAACAGGAATGTTTTGGTGAACATTTCAGAGACCTGGGTAAGCAGTTGTGGAGATTTACAGAATTTTGCCATTTACAGCTCCAGTACTGAAACAGTGAACAGTCAAAGCAAAATTTAGAGAAGTTCACATTACGTTCACCTATGTAAAGTTCATCCTGAAATTTCACCCGAAAGCCCCTTATCCCTAACTTTTTGTGAGTAGTGAACTGTAGCTATATCAGTATTGTTCTCATGTTGCCTTCAGGTGTGTTGTTCAAACGATGCACCATGTTGCTACCTACAAAAGAGAGGCTGAAATGTATCCTGTACAAATTTTCACAGGTAGGAAACGTGAAAAGACATTTGGTGAGATATATTGTGAGCAATCTTTTATACATTGATTAATTTACATGAATTTTTAATGTCGTTTGCAGGTTCCTTGCTTCCTGCGGGAGACGTGCGCCGCACCAGACTGCATTGGTTTGTTTAGATATGGAGTTTTTCTGCAGGTGAACGCTCAAATGATGGATGGATAACTAGATACAACAGAAAACCTGCTCAATACAAATGCTTTTTTCCTATTGATTTCTTTTACAGACCATGATCGCAGGGTGGGATGAGTTTGAGTGCCAAAGAGTTTTCCAATTCCTGTGTGAAGTGACCGATTTGCTGCATAAAATTGAGACAATCACTACTACTGAAAAACCTGGTATGGGTCTCTAAAATAAAGCTTTCCCCAAACTGGTCAATAGGCGACCGGACTTGGAACCTTGTCTCCCAAAAATATGTATTCTTACTTACTTGACTGGCTCCCACAGAGCCCTAGCTGACCTCAAACCCCTCAAACATGTTTTGGGTGAGCAAAATGTTTGTGCAAAGAAGATGTTTGAAGAAAAACAGAACATCATGCATTGATTTCCTCACTGTGTCTGCAGGGCTGAAATGTTTAGAAGAGCTGGAGCTCCGCTACTTCTGCCGCAAGGTTTTGCTGGACCTGTCGCCGAACCAATCAGACTGTCGATTTTGGCTCCTGCAGCTCTTGAAGCCCTGGCCCTTGTTCAAGCAAGCGCACCTACTGTTAATCCTATATGGGCCACAGCTGTCCGAAGGTAAGGTAACTCTCATTCACCCCGGCCTGTGGTGTAAAGCAACAGGTGGGCAGGGTTTACTCCTCCTTTCAGGCGCCATCAGTTGGCAGGATCTCGTAGAACGGGAGCTGCCTCAGGATGCTCTCTGGAACCTGGCCAGGGCCATCCTTCTGCTCTTCAACAAACCGGTAATCAAAGACTGGACCATGCAGTCAACCCTAGCAGTCTTCGAGGAGATCGTTGGTAACGCCATCCATTTTCTATAACGTTTGTCCTTGTTTTGGTCATGGGTGAGCTGGATGTGGATGTTTTTTTTTACATTCATGTACATGTATTACAGCTCTTGAAAAAAAATTAACAGACCACTGCAAAATGATCAGTTTCTCTCATTTTGCTATCTCCCTGTGTACGTAAATGTGAGAGTAAAATTAACATTTTAGTTTTACTCTGTAAACTACTGACAACAACGCCCACATTTTAAATATTGTCATTTAGAGCAGTGGTTCTTATACTTTTTTTTCTTCTTTAGTACCGCCTTAAAAAATACTTTGCTCTCCAAGTACCACCATCATGACCAACATTAAAATACAGTAGCGTAATAGACTGAAGTATTCATCAAAAACAAAACAGAGGTTTTATTCTTCAATAGTACCATATATTTAATATTAGTGTAAGACACTGTAACATTATGCAGTTAGAACATAGGCACTGCACTTAAATAAAGGGGAAAAAAATGTAATTAAATAATGATTCAATTAAAATGTGCTGCCCGTAAAAAATCTATAAAAAATTGACCTAAATGAAAGTTTGAAAACAAACAGTTCTTAAAGATTAAATGCAAATGTATGTACTAAAAAAGTTAAATACAACTGAACTGTACTTAGGCGGTGATTCTTCACATTATATGCAGAAAATGAAAAATGGTTAAATTACCTAAAATGTTCTCCCAACCCCCCAAAGTCAATATATATTGAAAGATGCAGAGATGTTATGTAACTTACTGATGGTTTTTTTTTTTCCGACATGGACACCACCCGAGGTTATGAGTTGACATTAGCGACTCGTCCATTATTGTTTTTGTTAAAAATGAAATTCCATGTACAGTGCCACGCTGGATCACGTGGCTAGCACGTCTGGCTCACAGTTGAGAGGTTTGGGTTTGAATCTCGGCTCAGGCCTTCTTCGTAGATTTTGCTTGGGTGGGTTTCCTCAAACAAAAACATTTGTTAGATGAATTGAAGACTCTACGCTGTCCTTAGGTGTGAATGTGAGTGTCTCAAGATAAGCAAAGGATTGCACGAATGAAACATGTTCATATACATCAAAACAAATGGAATGAGCTGATTTGTTTGATGCTGTGTTCTACATTTGCAGTCATTCCTCAGCCATGGCACGTGGAGAATGTCGCTCGGCTCTTGGTGGTATGTGGCAAGAGGTTTTGCTACACTGTCTTGGCCAGCAGGGCTCAACTGGGACTCATCAGAGATATTGCCAAAGTCATTGTCTACATTATTCTGGTTGGTACTGATGTTATTTGTATCCTTAATCCAAAAGAGGACAAAAAAAAACAAACAACATTTTTAGGGATTATTGTTCTATTACAGTATATCTAAGGAAGAGGCATATTCATTCCAATTCAACTTAATTTTGTCACTTTTTGGGATGCAGGATGTACACCACTGTTTCCCAACCTTTTATTAAGCCAAGGCACCCATTTCACATTAGAAAAATCTCACAGCACACCACTGAACCAAGTCACAAAAAGTATGAATACTGAAATAATGATGCTCTCGTCTTCATTTACTCACACATTTACTGACTCATTGTGAAATTCTGGCTTGTTTAATTGAACACAAAGCTGATATACTCGCAGGAAGACATGACTTATTCAATTGTATAAATGGAAACAGGTGGCTATACAGGTTTATTGTCCCCTCTGTCATCTAACCTGCTCTAATTGTTCTGCCTGTCACTATATGTCAATGGCGTAGACAGAGAAACAAAGATATATTTCCAATGAAACAATTTGATGACAGATTTAAGTGAAATTAGATCATTTCCCACAGCATCCCTGGTGTTGCTGTTGTCTGTGACAGTTTTGAAGGACAATTCTGTATGGATTTGTTTATATATTTATTGAATTGGAGAGTACTCACAAACTCTGACACTTCGGAATTGTTAGGGCCAGATACAGTAAGAAGAATTTTACCCCCTTGAAGTGGCAACAAAACTTCACATTTATTGTAACTGTCTGCCATTTTGAAAACAAGCTTATTTTTCTCTATCTCTAATATGTAGGTGTGTGAAAAGGACGGCTATGAAATGAATTGGGTGGTAAATGTGGTACAGCAGCTCCACAAGGGCTTCAGCTCAGATGTCCAAAAGTTCACCTTCATCCGCCATCTGGAGAACATGTTCTCAGACGTCATCGCTGAGCTTCTGTACATGTATGTAGACGGTAAGTTGGGTCAGCGCGCCTCTTCTTTACATGACACCCCATCAAAAATTAATTAATGCTATTCCATGTTTCCAGGAAACCGTCCTGACAACAGGGACATTTTCACGGCCACGTGTCTTCTCCTGGACGCCAGTGCTCGATTTCATGCGAAATTCTTCCATGTGTTGCTTAAATAGGAACGATGCAAAGGCACTTGCCGGGAGAATATTACACAAAGTAAAGAAAGTTTGTTTAGGTTACGTTTCAATGATGAATGTATTTGTCACGAAGGATGTATTTAATATTTATTATAAAAGAAAATATTTATTGACATTGTTTATTTATTTGCACTGACTCTCTGTCATTGAGGTTGTAATGCAGTTTGTTCATGTGATTAATGTTGTATTTGTAGAGTTTGTTCATATGGGACTATTTTCCATAGTCAGTGTTTGCCATAGTAATGTGGTCAGAAAGTTTGGAATCCAAAGTTGTATTATTAAAGCGCTTTGTAAAAGAAAAAAGAGATTATGCAATCTTTAAATACGTAACAAAGCTTTTTATTGTCCTCCATCATAAAACATTGTTGATAGAAAAATGTGTATAAATGCATGAAAAAAACTTTTTCATAAATACTAGGATGGTACTGATATTGTTGCATGCAGATCAAAATGTCATTCAAACTCTATTTCCGTCCTTGGTGTCAAAAGACTATTTTTTATTTCATACCAATGATAATATTGTAACATGTTAGCATTTGAGAACATCTATCTATCTATCTATCTATCTACCTAAGCCTAACGGGTAACAAAATCGTTTCGTACAAATACTGTAATACTACAGTATTTGCAAAAATATATCTTAGCATGCATTGAAAATACCTACTGCGTACCCTACGACACAAAGCTTTCTCAATGAAGTTTGAGCGTCCAACTGTCCATCTCCATTTGCATTTCACTCATTCAACTGGTCGTTGTTTTGATATGACCTTGTTAAAGGTAAAAAAAAAAAAAACATTTGAAGTTAGCTGATTACCCTTATTCCAATTAAAATGTACAAAAAAAAGGGGATTTCTTGTGAAACAACATTTAAAACAGATGCTACTGAAAGACAAGGAAGTTACTCTCCTAAAGGGAGTGAGTGAGGGTGGGGGGTAAATTGTGCCTGGTAATATTTTGGTTGTTCTTGTGAATTAAGATCCTTAGGTGTTGTTTAACTTTAATATACTGATTTTGTGGACAAAGCACACAACACAAAACTGCTACAATAATCACAGAACGGCGATACAGTACTTACTGTGCGATTTGTTCTATGGGTATAAAACAAGACAAGTCTAAATAAGGATGGTAGTCAGGATGCAGATAATATTATTCATTGAAATACATGATTAGCATAAAACATATTTTAGAATACTATGACTGTATAGCATTATAAATGCACACGTTACCTTGAAGCCAGTCCATCCCTTCCTGCAGGCCTTCTCCCTCGATAGCATTGCTAGCACTTCAGGGACCAAAAGAGCAGGTTGAGGATTTAATCGTCTCCTAGCGCACGTTCACTTTCACAACTTGAACATTTAAAGCTGCCGAGCTCCTCATCCATCTGCCTTCCATCTGTCTAATGAGTAAACAAGTTGGCAAACATCTATAAAAGAGTCACTCAGGTTCAAGTCTATGCTGCTGTCCAGGCCAATTATATTTAACCAGATTCCTGAGTTCAGCCATTTCATTTCAAGGGCACTTCCTTTAAAATAAATAAATAAATAAATAAAAATGAAAAATATGGATCTAATAAACAGAATGTGAGTAAATGTGAAGTATTACCAGATGTGCCAAGGTTTGTCTTTGATATTCTCCAAACACAACATCTGGGAGACCTTGACAGATGACATGGCATCACGTAGATCCATCTTGTTTGCAAAGAACAACACGGGCAGCTTTTTATTGCAAATATCTGCATGGTAACACAATGAAAAAAGTTGAATCTTCAGCAAAAATGGAGGCTACAACAAATAATCTGAAAAAGTCAAGTTTACAAGTCATTCAAAATGAACCTAAACCCACAAGTGGTGGCCATTTGTGAGTCACAGTTTACAGTGAAAAAAAACAAGTTTCAATTGCTGCACATATTCATGGCTCTTACACATCATCAGGGTGGAAAACAATCAATTTATAGGGCACTTGGAAATGGCAAAAGCGCACACGCACACAAACTGACCAATATAAAAAAAGGTTTGACCATGTGTCATGGAGTGTTATCATGTTTTGTCAAACCAAGGGTACAAAAAATCCCCCAAAAAACCAAACCATGCTGTAGTAGCTTCCATGTGCTAGTTAGTGAAATACAGTTGCGCATCAAAACAATTTTCCTGTAGCAAATAATTGATACACACTAGTCATTGTTATATACAAGTTCCAGGGTCAATTGTAACCATCCTAAATTCAGAGTACAAACCATTTTTAACATTAATAACAGTGAGGCACGTGCAGACATTTTTGGGGGCAGGTGCTCAAGCCAAAAATAGGGAACCCATCACCAAAATTATTCATAAAATTAAGAAAAAACAGTGGTATGTATTTAATTTGTAACTGTATGTACAGTATTTATTTCTGTTAACACAATCAGTAACAGTCAATAATACCACTATGAACAAAAAAGCACACCCCTGTTCAAATGGTAGGTAGAAATAATTATAATATTAATTAATTAATAATTATTCCCACAATAAGTTAACCTACAGCCTGTAAAACCCAATTGAAAAACTATTTACAGGTTGAAAGTAAAAATAAACAACTGAGATAACAAGTTGTGCTCACATTCAAACTCATGTTAAATGGGAGTCAGCACACACCTGCCATCATTTGTGTGCCAAAAAGTCTGTCCAAAAATGTCTGTCCACGTGCCTGATACCTCGAGTGAAGCATGCTGGTGGGAGCATCATGAACAGGGGCTGTTTTTTATTTTTTTTCCAGCTGGAAATGGGGCCTTGGTCAAGGTGGAGAGATTTAGGAAATGTTCTGAATAGCAGTTAGTGTAAGCAAGCAAGTGTAAGTGTAAGTGTAAGAACATCACACTCGTGCCTACACATTATCTGAGTTGTTTATTCTTAATTGCCCCTACCCCTTTATTACTGTAACTAACAAAAACAAATATACTCTGAACACTTTTTGGGGGGAGGTGGTATCTGGTGTAAAAAGTACGAGAATCACTTATTTTGGCACTGTTAATATTATAGTATTGTAGGGATCTTGTACTCTACCTCCATGGTTGAGAAGAGTGTCGAGCTCCTCTTTGGCAACCACCATTCTAAGTTTGTCATTGCTGTCGATGACAAATACGATGGCGTGGCTTTCTCTGAGGAGGAAACGAGGATGTTTTAATGATTGTTAGAAATGAACAATGCTGTGCGCGCATACTTGTAATAATGCTCTGAGGAGGAAACAAGGACAGATTGCATTGAGATGTTTTAATGATTGTTAGAAATGAGCAATGCTGTGCGCGCATACTTGTAATAGTGCTCTGAGGAGGACACAAGGACAGATTGGATTGAGATGTTTTAATGATTGTTAGAAATGAGCAATGCTGTGTGCGCATACTTGTAATAGTGCTCCCACAGGTTTCTGTATCTGCTTTGGCCAGACATGTCGAATACTGTGAAGGAAAGGCTGCATATGTAGAAAAAGAACAACCGCATCAGAATCAGTTGAAAATGATGGCTATTAACCAGTTCAAAAAGGAAATTCTTATGTATATTTAAAATGTCTGATGGCTACCTTGAACTCTTGAACTTTTCAATGTTGAAGCCAATTGTTGGGACTATTTCTTGTCCCGGTGTCTGCATGCAGACACGCACGTGTACACACAAAACAGAAAAGTATTGACAAATATGTCAGCATATAAATGTGTATTCGAAGTATGATAGTCTTTACCTGACTAACATGTTTCCACTCCTCTGAGAATGGGCCTAAACGATTCGAATGCTGAAAACAAGCAATCAATGAACGACTGCAAAGTAATGTAGTGCTGACTTTTGTTGTTGCCCTGTTAGTTCTAGAAGGTTCAGATCAGTAGTGAGTACTTACATTAGCTGGTTTCAGCCGGTTGATGATTGTAGTTTTGCCGCTGTTGTCCAGTCCCAGACACAAAACATTGACTTCCTTCTTCCTCAGGCCGAGCCAGCCCGACAGTTTATCCAGCAGCCCCATTAAACCCAATTGATGCTAAACTTTTGAAATATACTACGCATCACCCCATTAATTGAATGATAACTGGAAATACAACTTGCTGTTTTAAAAAAAGAAATCCCAACCGAAGGCAAACAAGTGTGTTCGCTGTATTTGGAGCGAATGCTGTAACATGCTGAGATGCTGCCCACGCATCCCAGCTGGCAACAGCTAATCCTATTAGTTGGAATTAAGATCTGCAAACCACCCGGTGACCTGATCATGTTAGTGTGCACCTTCCCAGGCCTTTCCTCCAGAAGAATTTGATTCATTACTGTAATGCGTTGGTCTGCTTGACGACAGCCACAACAACAACGGCTGCTGATCTTGAGCCTATTTTGCACTCACTCACAGCCTGACTCCCTGTGTTCTTCACAGTCCCATTGAATTCATCTGTAAAGGTTGGTGCTGCAAAACCAAGGTTAGAATTTGTAATGAAGGAATTGACCTTTCAACAGGTCAACTTTGGAGTTGAGCAGTACAACAGCTCCACCTCTTGACTTATTGGCTGCTCATTTTATACGTTAAATGAAATTGTTGTTTTACTGACATTTGTTTGTGTAACAACAGAACACTTGTGACACTGCCACTGTATAAAAAATGTCTTAGCTTAAGTAATGCTATACTGAACATACTGTAGAGTAGCTTGAATGCCACTCAGTAGACTAAACATCAGAGCTAATGCTGACTTAAAAAAAAACATCAATTTATGTTTGTTTAAACAGCTGTTTGTTAGCAAGTTGCCATTAAGCAAGCTTCTGTTGGGTGCATCATTCCATTGTTGTCACAGTGACGCAACAGGCGAAAACGGCTTCTTCCTTGTCCCATGTGCCACCCCTCTCCAAAGTTGGTCAGAATTGGTTTTGTATTCTTGTAGTGCTCGAACCCAGTAGCCTACCGTTTGGTACGGCCCTTATTGGACCATGGTTTTTCGGTTTTGCACTTGTGTTGGGTTAAATAAACAAAACATGATGGTCCTCCTCGCTATCCCTAATCAAGTGGCCATCCCTTACGGATAGAACCTTTTCGCTACTTGAAGTCACCACGAAAGGATGAAAAAAACATGAGAATGTTGTGCTGATGTAATTTGCTTTGCTAAAATATGTTAGTATATGCTTCATTTTATATTGTTGATATACAATTTTGGTGTAAAAGTAAATTCCTTTGTATGCACTAAATTCAAGGGTCAGAGTTTTAAGAGCCATTTTTTACTTAAGATTTTACACTTTTTGTCCCCCATATGCACAAAAGATTCTACTGCATTTTGGCGACAGTGAATATCTTTATTTTTTTTTAAGCATTTGTTAAAGCTAACTTTTTTTCTATCTAGTAATGATTTCTCTCTTGTAGCCAGACTGTTACAATGAGGTGTCAAATGTCAGACTGTCGCATTCTTTGTTTTTTAATTTATATACCAAAACAAAAACCGCGACCACGAAACAGTGATATGAACTGAACAATGAATTTGGAACCATTCCACCCCTATAATCTTGCAATAATCCTATCGACTGTATCAGTCATATTGAGGGTCTTACTTTGTCAAAATGATCATTTAGACCAGGGGTGTCAAACTTCTTTTTGTCACGGGCCACATTGTAGTTATGACTTCCCTCGGAGGGCCGCTACAACTGTGAACCCATATAAATGAAAGATTACCTCCTATACTGTAATTACATACAGTATACACAACACATTGATGAATAGCCAGTTTTGAAATCGGAAGCCTATAAAAACATGTTTTTCAACTATTACACTTCTTTTCAAAGGGGCATTGGTAACAAAAAAATGCTTGCAAATATCTCAATGGTATTACACCAGAACACAATGAGAGATTTTGATTTGCTTTCGCGGGCCACATAAAACTATGTGGCGGGCCGGATCCGGCCCACTGGCCACCAGTTTGACGCTGGTGATTTCGACAATAATGCCAGCTAGCAAAGCAAGACTTGTGGACACTACTATATGTATTCAAAAGTACCTTATACATCAGGCTATATTCTCCAAAAATCTTATGCACTGTATTTTCAATCCATCTGAAAAAAGCTCAGTTGGTTAAATTGTGTATTAATTTAATCACATAAAAATGATGTGTACCGATACAAACCGTTCTTCAGCCTGTGTTTTCATTCACCTTTAAAACCCGCCAAAACAAAGCAGAAGGAGCAGCCAACCTGCAGAGCTTTTCAACTTTATTTTGCAAATAAATATCCGCAGTAACGGCCTCTTACAGTGTGCAAGATCTACAACTCTTTGGAAATTATAAAAAAATAAAATACAAGAATTATAATCATTAGTATACTTGTACTTTGTACAAAAGAATGTTCTAACATTGCTCAGCAGTAGAACATGCTTAACAAACAGCATCTGATATTCTCCATTGACTGTAGAGGGGTTGAGTGCATGTAATGTATCGTATATATTGTATATATTGTGTAACTTTCTTGTGTAAGCTGATGGCTGGAGGCATACTGTGACTTTGACTGAATGGAGCAGTTCTCTAGAGCCATTTTATTTACTCTTATGGATATGGTCTATAACTTAATTTAAGGACTAGATCATTCGATTCCACTGAAACATATTTACTAAAATGTTAACAGAGTGTAAGGCATACATGTGTGTGCATTTTACTGTCGCTAGTTGAAGGACAAATTTAAATTAGGATGGTGCCGTTTATGTTCGTGCTCTCTCTGCTAACTTAGTCATACATTTGAAAAGCTGGCAGTCTCGCTGACTTCCATAATCCCACCAAGAAGGCTTTGATTCATATTTATATATAATATTTATATTCTATACCACCGCCTGTTTACCATTCTTTCTCAGAATGAAGATAAATAATTTCAATGGCAAACATCTGACGACATGACATCAACTACTGCAGATCCAAAAGTTTCATTTCAGACTACTTTTATGTACACTTGAGTCCTATACTGCCACAAATTCCACAACCTTTACATGATCACAAGGTAAGCACACAGTGGCCTAGCAGAACGACTGAAAAACGCAGCCAGTGGCTTTGTACTGAACACGCACACACGTTAGTTCTGGCCATTAATCACGTGTGTACAAATGAACAATACCTTTTACTGAAACTATTTCTCATAATTCTCAAGCACCATAAAAGTCTATGTAATATATTTGGTAATATGAACTAATATACTGTATTTATGAGTTATGTGAACATTCTTGTGTTAAGACAGTGGTGATTGTTCTGTAGGGCAACTCTTGAAATCCATATTTCAAATAATTTTGACTTTTTTTCCCTTTCCCCCCCCCATGTGAAGGCAACAAATCCAGTTTAGCGAGCTTGGCATGCGGCACTAAAAACATGGATGGTGCGTAAGCGCCATGTTTTGAAGTCTTCCATCACACAATTGTTCATCTCTCTGTGTGACTGCATGATTACTGCTGAACTGACATAAATAAATACCATTTGAAATAAAGTTTAGATTCACTAGGGCTTTGACATATAGATCTGCACATATATACAGATATAAGGTTATGATAATAATTACTGATTAGTAGTCTATACACTTTAACATTCAAGATATCTCCTTGACTTGCTTCTCACCACTTTCTTCAAGTATGATGTACCAGACTCTCTGGAGAGAGAGAGAGTCAAGAAATGCACATACCTTCATGATAAATGATCATATTACAAAATGAAAAGTGGTAAGGGCATTTCCCCCAGAGGGTAAAAACTTATCTTTTACACACCGAGGAGCAGCTACATGAGCAAGAAAAGAAAAACCCAAAGATTCAGTAGATTATGTTCGTAAATCTAAATATCTAAGATAATTTACCTCCACACAGAAAATACTGAAGCTGTAACAAGGCATTCCATTCCCCTAAATGAGGGCCTGAGCCAGAATGTAAAGTTTATCGGGCGGTTTAAAAATAGTCTGGCCAGACCAGGTAGGTGTACTGGGTAAGGGGTGTGTAGTAGAAAAAGAGTCCATTACTACTGAAGGATAAAGAAAGCCCGGGAGGCAGTCTGTCCAATCCAATGACCTCCGCTATAAAGTGTTTCTCTCACAGTCTAGACTTCACTGCCATGTGCTCCATCAATGTGTCGGTCCCAGGCCATGTGAAAGGGCAACCTCATACGTGGAAGCCTTTCTCCTGTTCGTGCAGTAGCTGGAGGTGGACGGTCTGTACGCTGCTGATGATCCTCCGTTGGTGGCCGATCAGATCCACCCCGATACGCCTCACATCTCTAAGCGGAGAGAGGATACGCACGCATGGACACGGAAACATAGAATTGTATAATGTATCATAATTATAATAATAATAATAATTATCATCATTGTAGAATGCAGGTCGGATGTTGTCAGCTACAAGAATGTTTTGTGACGAATACGTTGTCCTTTTCTCTTCTTTTCAGTATGAGCGCGATATAAGATGATAAGAGGGATAATATTTTGTGTGCAGAGAAGTTTCAGTTGTGCCAAGTTATCAAAATGGTATTATAGAATTTACAATTTCTTTTTAAATGTCAGACTGACTTTTACTTAAATACAGGAGTTAAATCAGTACTTCTACTTTTACCAGTCTTTTTTTGAGTAAGTACTTTTGCCACCTTTAGTGCTTCAAGATGTAACCCTTTAGAGAGCAAGAAACCAGACGTGATAACTACCTTGAGCCAAAATGGACGCCACATAGAAAAGGACAGTAGTGAATTACTGCATACCGGATAATCAGTGAACGTTATCATTTTAATTAAATATCATGAGAGTGGTGTATATTTCGTAATAAATAAAAGTACTTTAAAATGTAAATTGTAGTCTTGGAAAGGAGTATAATCATTTGCTTGGGTTAAAATGGTCACTTTCCAAATATTTGGATAAATGCCCTATAAAGGTATCATATTGGTCCATTTTTTTTCAACATTCACTATTACAATTTTGATATTGACTGCTAATTAGTGATGCCGTTGCTCATAGCTCTGAATGAAATGTTATGGCAATGTTTTTTCAATCCAAATTAGGATTAATAATTGTCCAAAGTATAATTTTATTAATGCATTGTATTTTATGGTAGTATTTCATATTATTTTCTTAAATTCACATTTTGTAATGCATCTCAACACAAACAACCCTCCGCGCCCCCAAAAAACCCTAAATCTTCAAAGTGTTATTTAAGAGATTACACATATAAAGTCATCATGTGAGTGAAGGACCTACCCAAGTGTTTATCTATGCACCAGACATTCTAAATTAGTCAAATCATTACTACTGTTAATAGTCATTACACAGCTGACAATAACAATAACTCCTATTAGGATTGTGATGCGACATTTCATTTAGGCTTGGCTACTCACTCAATACTCATCCTCGCTACAGAATCCAACGTGTTGTAGCCCGCTGCCATGAAGTTGCTTTTGTACTGACTCATTTTGATGGAGTCCAGCCAGTCGCCAATGGAGATGAACAGTGGGTAGTCCATTTCTTCCCCAGGAGACTCTGGTAGACTGACATAATCAGAAACACAGTAAGATCAGATACTGGCGGCCTTTTTTTTTTTTTTTTTTTTAAATCAGCATGTTGGATTTGGAACATAATTAATTTCGCAGCATGACAGATTTCACAGCTTGGAAAAGTGCTCTGAAAATATTGTTCTTATAATTCTTGGAATCGTAGTATGGTCATGGTCCATCCACATATAGCAGAAGTCCATCGCTATTCCTCAAGGGAAAATCTCAACTAATTTATTGAGCTAATTATTCGACTCCAAGGTTACTGTTTGTCCCCTTTTTTTGTGACCAAATGTTCCCAAGCTGTAAGTCATTTGTTCAAGTGTGCAAACAATAATTTAGAAAGATAGCGCCCAAGTATCAAGCCATTGTACCGGAGAGTACCTACCTCTGAATGTGCTCTACCAGAGGCAATAAACTGCTGGGGTTGCGAATGAGTTTATCAAAGAAGGAGACCACATCTGCAAATCTGGGCCGATGGCTTCTTTCTGTCTGCCAGCAGTGCAGCATCAGCTGGTGGAGTGCCACAGGGCAACCCATTGGTGCAGGAAGCCGGTAGCCCTCCTCGATAGACAGAATCACCTGGACGGAGACAAGGATTGTACATTATACAGGTAAATATCTTGAATTAGATAAACCTGTCCACTATTGACAATACACTGATGCATTTAAGTGAGTTTAATGTTAAATACATTTTGTGAGTACAATGTAGCTACTGTGTTTAACCAATGACTTATTGGAGTCTACTGTACATACAGTAAAGCACAGCCATATTTTGTGAAAAGAGCCATGGGAATCATGTCAGGAAACAATAACAAACCCAAGCTGATACTATTTGTACATACACAGTAGTATGTGTCTATACAATGGATGTTCAGACTATATTTATAGCGTACAAGAGGAGTTCCAGTAAAAGCCTGGACAAGTTGATGCTGCAAGAATGCAGGTTGGACTTTGAAGCAATTCTCAAACAACACAAATCCTCCCGGAACCCAATGACCAGGAGGTGTGTGCATGTATTGTATATGTCTATACTGTAGGTGCATGTACGTGTATGAAAGAGAAACTGAAGGGGTTATGTGTGCAGCTTTCACATTCATCTGAGAGAAGGATGGATATGCTTCCATGGCCCTTCCAATCCCTGACCACAGCTCCAGGATCAGCGGGTCACTCAGGCACACTGAAGCCAATGCTTTGAACTTCTCCTCAACTGGATCAATGTATAATGAACCTTTGACCTTTACGCTCTGACTCTTCAGCTGACCGTTCATGATCAACGCTTGGTGAATAGCTCATGTTCCATTTCTGCCCCCTCCTTCCTCTATCTGTGCCAATGGTATTTAATGAGACAGAGCTAATGGAATTCAACCAAAATTTGGAGAAAATTGGTCTGCGTCAGCATATACTTTTAACTTCCAGCCATCCTTTTTCTGTACTACTTGTCCTAATTAGGGTCCCAGGAGAGCTGGAGCCTAACCAAGCTGACTATGGGTAAAAGGCACGGTACACCGTCGACTAGTCGCAAGCCAATTGCAGGTTAAATAATGTCTAGACAAATAACTATTCACATTCACACCTATGCACAGTTAGGAACAGGGGTGTCAAAATTATTTGCATCGCTGGCCACATCGTTGTTACGGCTGTAATGACTGTGAAAACTATATAATGTTCTGTAAATGTATATCACCTCATCATATGACGCTGCATATGTGTGTGTGTGTGTGTATACACACACACACACACACTATACAAATTTAACTTGAAATCAAAAGTCATAAAAAGCAAATATTTAGGATCCATCATTGTCCAATTTATGTCAAGCAGAGGTCAAAATAAATGCCTGTAAAACTGGCTAAAGTAAATAAAAACGGCAATTTCAAAATAAGAATTAAAAAAAAAAAAAGTTTGACACAGGAAGCCGCAGTTCTGCAAAATATGCAAACTCCACACAGGCAGAGTACAATTTGAAATCTGGCCTTTACAATTGTGAGGCAGACTTTTATAAACATATTTCCAATGTGCTATGGATATCTAACTTATAATAACTTATTTATTAAACTTTTAAAATAGTTCACAATGATAAAAGTTCAATGTTATTTAAAAATTATTGTACAGTTAAGATTTTGTGTAATGAAAATTTGTGTAATGAAATTGTGTAATGAAATTTTATTAGTCTCTCAATGAAAAAAATCTCTCAAATTTGCAAAATATGTGAGGAAGAAGTGCTCATCACCAGGCCACTGAGCTGCTCTTATGATTATGAGAATTTGACCCTTGAACAGATTTTCAGTTCCATTATTTCCAAAATGGAAATAGTTAAAATTGAACGTCGACCAGAGTCCCAGAATGGATTGCGTTTGATCTTTCATAAAGTAATTCTGTAGTTATTTTGCTAATCTAAAAGAACAACATATTTTCCACACAAAGAGTACTCACATCCTGATTAGACATCTCCCAATATGGCCGCTCCCCATAGGACATTACTTCCCACATGACAATGCCGTAACTCCACGCATCACTGGCTGAGGAGAATTTTCGGTATGAGATAGCCTCTGGAGCAGTCCATCGGATTGGAATTTTCCCACCCTGCTGAAACATAAGATTATGAATGAATGCACACACAAATGAATTCACTGGCTCATATAGTATGTGAAAACAACAGTTTGAAAATGTAGTTGTCAGTGCGCTTTCATAATAATACCATATGTTGTTTTTTCACATAAGGAACTACTGGATAAACTATCAGCGTTATGCAAAATACGGGCCAAAAGCCCCAAATGTGTCTCATTTGTATAATTGAATATTTAATTCCTCACATGAAATTTAACAGAAAGACTAGTTTCGTAGGGTTCAAGTGTACCGTTGTCGTGTACGCAGCCTCGGGATCGTCCTCCAGGATTCGGGACAGACCGAAGTCTGACACTTTACACACCAGGTTGCTGTTGACTAAGATGTTTCGAGCTGCCAGATCTCGATGAACATAGCCCATGTCTGACAGATACATCATTCCTGAGGCGATGCCACGCAGCATGCCAACCAGCTGAATGACAGTGAAGTGACCATCGTGTTGCTGACAGGGAGAGCAGGACACACACAAAGTCAACAGTCAGTAAGTGGGAAAAAAATGGACAGTAAAGACAGGAAATGATGATGTTGGTGTATGAGATTGGGGGCAAAGATGAAGGAGGAAGGAACACTCAAAAAAATGTAATAGTTTGCACAGAGAGTAAAATTACAGTATTTGCAAAATTGTGCCCTATTTTAGCTGCCTGAGCCCCAATACTGAGACAAACAAGAATGGCACTCAACAAACATCTTCCAAGATGCAAATCTACATGCTAGCCTATCCATCCATCCATCCATCCATCCATTTCCTGAGCCGCTTCTCCTCACTAGGGTCGCGGGCGTGCTGGAGCCTATCCCAGCTATCATCGGGCAGGAGGCGGGGTACACACTGAACTGGTTGCCAGCCAATCGCAGCATGCTAGCCTAAAAGAATAAATGCCCAAGTTATTTTTGAATGTTTTTGTTAACATCAAATTCAACAAACAAGAACCATCCAGTTGCATAAATTTTACCTTTGCGGATTACCATGAAATAGGTGACTGAGAATGTACATAGACAAAGAAAAAAACAATTCAATTGTTTTTATCCAGTGCCAAATCAAAAAGTATTCTAAAATCAAGGCGGAACATCCAGAGATTGTCAAAAAAGCAATACATTATTTTATTCTATTTCCAACATCCTATCTTTGCGAAGCAAGAATTTCTGCAAAGACGGCGACCAAAATTGTCTCTCATTACCCCTGGATGGGACCAGCTCGTTGAAGAAAAACGAAATAAGAAACATGGGACAGGAATATAATATTGGAACGATTACATTGTGAACAAGCAAGTAAAATACTTTTATTTACATTTGCACTAATATTAAATGGACTATTGCTCGGGCATATGCACCACTATACACAAGGTTTCATCTAAAGTGGTTGTACACTTTTGTTGTAATTCTACCCAATTCTATCAACCTACTAACAGTTGAAAACAATACAAAAATAAAAAATGTTCAATCCTGGTTTTGGGTCTCAAACAGCTAATATAGGGTACATATTTTACATACTTATATGTTAGGGCAATATGGCGAGCACATACAGACCCACGTGAGTTCTCTTAATGCAACACTTACCCTCAAAAATGAGTCCAATGATCCATTTTCCATATATTCCACGACAATCATCACAGGCCTGCCTGCAAAGCACAAGCACAAAATACCGTCCAGCTTTACTTGTTATGCAAAGTTCCCAAAATGTGTCAGAGTCCACCTATTCACACAAAGATGAAGGGATATCGAACCTGCAGTACATTCTTAAAATGGCTGATACATTAATAAGTCAGTTATTTCAACCATAGGTATTCCATCGACCCAGCCAATTGGACTGGTTTGTGTTTGATTTAAACTGTTGAAAACATGATCAGATTTCTCACGATTACAAATGTTCTTTCAAGGATCCCTTTGGAGTTAGAGATCAACTCTCTGACAACTTGGAGGCAGGTCTTGCGTGACGGTGAAAAAGAAACTGCACAAAAAAAGTCTATGGTGAAATAAGATCTTACATAATGTCCTAGTTCAGTGTTTTCTCACAGGAGAATGTGGAAAAACAATATATTTGAGTGGAGAAGACAGGATGGAGGAAACTGACAAGCAACATGTTTCTTATTTCGTGATGCAAGAGCACAACGTGTAATGACATCCACAATGGTTCCAACAATAGTTACTTTGTTTGAGCTCACGGCCTTTAGTAATGACATTAAAAGAAAATTGAAAGTGCACAGAATCATGTCACCAAAACAGCATTCTTCACCTCTGCCCAATGGTGCTCTACCAGAAGTGAAAGCAGGTGGCCTCAGATGCAACAAGTGAAAGAGTACAAATGCACATACAGTGCCGTGAAAATGTATTTGCCCCCTTCTCAAATTCTGATATTTTCCCACTTTAATGTTTAAGCTCATCAAAAAAAAATTAATATCAGACAAATAAAACCCAAGTGTACTTAAAATTCTCTTTTTAAAATGGTGATTTCATTTATTAAGGAAAAAAAACTATTCAAAGTTACCTGGCCCTGTGTGAAAAAAGTAATTACCCCGCTTGTTACATTGTAAATTAATTGTGGGTAATCACAATTGTTGGTTAATATTCAATGATCAGACCCAAGCCTGATTACCTCCAGACCTGTTAAATCAAGAAAGCACTTAAACAGAATCTGTCCCGACAACATCAAGTCAGACAAAAGCTCTAAAAAAGCTGCAAGAAAATGACACAATCCAAAGTAATTCCAGAACAGTTGAGAGAAATAAAGTAATTGACATCTATCAGTCTGGAAAGGGTTACAAAAGCCATTTCTAAAGCTTTAGGATTCCAGTGAACCATAGGGAGAGCCATTATCCTGTGAAAGACTCATTAACAGTTATAGAAAACGTTTTCAACGATTTCAGTTGTTGCTGCTAATTATGGCCCAACCAGTTATTAGGTTTAGGGAGACATTACTTTTTCACACAGGGCCAAGTAACTTTGAATATAGTTTTTTTTCCTTAATAAATGCAATCACCATTTAAAAACAGCATTTTAAGTTCACTTGGGTTATACAGTATTTGTCTGATATTTACATTAGTTTGTTGAACTTAAACATTAAAGTGGAGAAACTTTGCAAAAATATAAGGGAAGGGGTCCATTTTTCACGTCACTGTACATGGTTTTATTTAATGAAAACAAAGACCAAAACAAAAGAGACCAGACTGGCTAAACAAAGTGAAAAACAGAACTGAAGCCGAATTGAAGTGAACAACAGCACCCGCTGGAAGGAACACAAAAGAACAGGGGAACTGGCATCAGGTGAAGTCATGTGACAAGTCCTCACAGGAACAAAATACGAGTCTGAACAAGTCAAGTGACCATAAACAAACGAAGGTGGTGATCCATTAATATATACAATATACGTATTTAGATTAAATAGAGGCACAGCAAAAAATTAAAGTAAATGAAAAAGAGGCAATACTGTCAATGTCAACGCAACAGCCAGGACAGTGGTGCTGTGAGGGTGGGGAAGGGAAAGTAAGAAACTATTCCAAGGGCCCATGATTGACAGGGCCTCTTGCAGCATTGAATTAGTGTTGTTGAATTTGTCTTCCTCAAGCGACTAGTGTCAAAGCCACCATGGGTCTCAAATTCTTGGCGCCGCCCCTGAGCCCGAATGGAACTGTGATATAGTATGTGCAACAAAATAATAGTTCATATGGCAGTTTAGCTCCCATGCCATCACATTAAATTGTGCAATGTCGCTGTGACAAAAAGGAAATGGGGCCCCATTCCAACAAGGAGACATGTCCCCAGCAGCCCAGGCTGACCTGTTAGAAGCATGCAGATCAATGAAGAGCAACTTATTTTGAACAAAGCAAGGAATCATCTTTCTTTTTTTAAAGTGTCATCATTTGAATCTGCCAAGTTTGGCTCAGCAGAACTAATTAGCAGGCTCTGGACCATAAAGGTTCTGCAGTGCAGTTAATGAGCAAAAAGAATGTTTACCACAGTCTAGCGTGTCACCTGTTATTTTAGTGCAGGTATGGCTGTCAGTCACAGCACAATACCCGACGTAATTAGTCTCCAAAGAACAACAACAGATGGAGGGACTCAAATATTGTGGAAGGAGTGAGATAGGCAAACAGACAGTGAAAGGGATACTTTGATGAAAGGCCTTGATAGACGAATCATACTGCCAAGCACAAATTCTGCCTGACTGTACTGTACAGTATGTGTATACAGAGCGGAATAGACATTTTTATTGACCTATATAATTCTTCCCCAGTTCCAATGTCAGATGACTAAACCATTGGTACACCGAAACTCCAATAGCGCTTACACTGTAAGTACATGAATCACACATTTTATAAATATAACCAGCGGGTCACCATTTGAGTCCCACGGTGGATAAAAAGGCAACTAGTTGAAGGAAATGTGCTAGTTTGCTTCCTGATTACTTACTGACGAGGTATCGTTGAGCAAGGCACCAAACCTCCTACTGCCCCCTGCTCAAAATGTGCAGTACTGTTTTGCACATCCCTTTTACTTTTTTGACATCTCTTCTTACATGCATGCATGTGTGTGTGTGGCCTGGTTCCTTGTCTGACCTGCAATACAAAATATATGAAATTCCCCATGATTGTTATAATAAATTCCATTAAAAATGTTAAAATATTAGACAATATCGTCATCATACCTCGAAACTAAGGTCATGTTTTTATTGCCTGTTCTCAAAATAAATTAGTTCAAATTCACACAGAATGTAATGCTTTATTATGCATTATTAGTATTACAATTACTAAAAAGCTTCACTTTTCAATTACTTAATGCTCTGTGGAAAAATATAACATTTCAATATATCAAGTTTAGTGTGTGTGTGGCAGAGAGAACATAGCTTTGTTTGAACATAAAACTAACTATTTGTATTATTTTTTGTAAACTGTATTTCAAGGTAAAAATTACATCATAGAGTGATGTTACATGACCAGAGAAAAATGTTTATCTATATTTCGGTTTGATATTTTTTCCCCCTAGAGCTTAGTATTTGCAGGGTGCAACCAGGATTGCGTCTCCCAAATGCGCAAAACTGGAGCACAGTTTATTTTGTGGATTGTGGGAGGAGTATATGCAACTAGATTTATTCAGCACGCACAATGTGATTTATAAAGCCAGACAAAACTTTAAATAGCGCTTCTGAAATGTCATGACAGGTACTGCTTTACCTGTCATGAACGGAACAAAGGACAGGACCCAGAATGCACGACTCCAATTCAAATGGACAGTTTCAAAAAGAGAGGTTTAATAAACGGGCAGAGGTCGGTACACAGGCAGCCAATCCGAAAAGGCAACAGTATCCAAAAAACGTGAGGCAAAAAGGTAAGGTCAGAACAGGGTCTAAACAACAAGGAAACAAGGAATGCTGGAACGTGACAACAAGGTACAACAAACTGGCAACCAGAAAGAATGAGACACGAAGTTAAATGCATGGGGTAATTAGGATAAACGAGGCACAGGTGGGGAAGATGCTCTCAGGACAGGTGTGAACGAGACAGGGGGAAGACAACAACCAGAACACACACCCATGACTGTACCAGCATAGCGCAGGCAAAATGAGACGCAACAGGGAGAACTTTGATGCTCGTGTAAACATTTTAGAAATTTCAACAAAACTTACCACAACCTATTTATTGTCTACTCAGCAGTGCAATTTTGGAGTTTCTGAATGATCTAAGGGCTGGTTTGAGGCCAGTCACAAGAAAGAGTCTTGCCATATTACCTATGAAGAAACTCATTTCAAGTCTGCATTTCCTGATGTCTGGGTCATTTCAGCACACTGTGACAATTGGTGATGACCTTCCCTAGAACAGTTTTCCTGGTGTGTTTTAAACACAATGTTATGCAGAATGGGCACAATGCTGTACATCTAATCCAGATGCACTCGGGATGAGTTAAATCAAACAAAACATGGCTTTCCTAAGGTTGCTATCTTACCCCAAATTATCATAGCAATCAATTTATTTTCTTTAACTATGTATTTGTTTGCCTCTCCTAATAACAGTTCCAATTCCATCACTTTAAACTTCATTTTGCCCTTGTGGTGATTATTCATATGTTCCACAGTGAAAACCATCACCTCTTAAATAAGGTGGTCTCCACCACTTTTACACCTATTACCAAGAACGTGAGCAGTCTGTTTAGCACAATTTAGCGCTATTTGGGATATTGGTAAATCAGGGCCTAAAAGTGTTTTGGTTCTTGTTGTCTGTCACATTTCTAAAGTGGCTGGTGGAAGAAGAATTTCAATAAAAAACAGTAAAAAGAACTGTAGTTTTCCAGGTATGTGTGTGTAGCCCACCGACTGTAAGTTGTTTGGTACGCAATCAAGTTCTTTCCTCTAAAACACCATGGGAGGATATGAGTAGCTTTGGATAAGCATCATTTCACAAACAAATGTTTCTCACAAGAAAGGATCTCAGTATTGTATAAGAGAAGTAGGGCTGCAACTAATGATTATTTTGGTAATTGATTAATTTGTAGAATTAAATCAATGAGTCGGATAAAAAAAATGTTTTTAAATTGTCATCCCTTTATTAAAAAAATATTTAAAATTGATAGTGCACATATAAATTTATTAGGATTCAGTTACTGGTTTGTTCTGTAAAATGTCAGAAAATAGGCAAACATGTTAATCATTGCTTTCTAAAGTAAAAGCAGATGTTTGCAAATGTCTTATTTTCATTAAACACAAAGATAATCAGTCTGCTTTCATGGAGGACTACATAAATTGGAAAATATTTACTGTTGAGAGGCTCAAATTTCGAGGATTTGGCCAATTTTAAGTTAAACAAGGTCTCTAAACGATTGATAATCAAAATAGCTGTTGATTAATTTGATAATCAATTAATCGCTGATTAATTGATTGAGTGTTGCACCTCAAGAGAACAGAAGAGAGACAAACTCAGTCATGTCAAAATTGTTGTTCTTTTTTGGCCTTAGTGAGGGGCTGATTTATATTCAGAGAGAAGTCTCAATTTATACAGCCTGTGTAAAAACAACCACATGTTGCGATGGGTGAGCCCCATAAAACAGAGGTCCTTAACAAGTCAACATTCCATGCTTACACACACACACACACACACACACCTTGCATGCATAAAACTTACCCCTACGTAAAAATGACACTTGGCACTACACACCCACACGCGCACCAGAGGATAATCTATGTTTAATGTTCACATTACATTAACACAACAGGCTTGGATGATTCAACAGTCGTGTGAAAATCAGGAAAACAAGTGTCTAAGGTACTGGAAGTTAAGAAATGATGATCAAAGTTGGGTAAAAAGATCCATTTAAACTGTTTAATATTTTATGTTGATTTAAAGAAAAAATGGATTGTGCCACACAATCGATGGCATTTTTTTCAACAACTTTTAATTGATCTATTAACACAAAAGATGAAAAAACATGAATGTGACCTGTACGTAGGTAGGTTAAGTCATCAGTGTTTTTGACACTGTGCAAGAAGATAGGCTTTCTTACTTTTTGTGACTACACCCTCCAGCCTGATGATGTTGGGATGGTCAAACTGCCCCATGATAGAAGCCTCACGCAGGAAGTCCCGCCTCTGACGCTCCACATAGCCACCTTTCAGTGTCTTTATTGCCACTGCAATCTCCTTTTTCCCTGGTGTTCTCAGGCGGCCACTGCACACCTCTCCAAACTCACCTAAAGCGGAAAAAAATTAACACTTAAGGTAATGATTCCTAACCAGTGAGCCGTGAGAGATCATCAGAGAAATGATCAAATTCACTTAATAGGTCTGAAAATTATCATTAATTTACTACAAATAATGTTTCTTTGTTAAATTATCGATGCCAGTGGCGCACAGTGGTAGGCACAACAATTAAATGCTGGATGGATGAATTGACGCAATTTACCTGTTTATCCACTTTTGGGTGGTTTCACGTGAGATTTTTCTTATGTAAAATGTGTGCCATGCCTCAATTAAGGGAAACACTGCCTTCAGGAGTCAACTCACAATTACTCCACCAGCTGCTACCTTTTATTTCCACCTGGGGGCAGTGTTGCAGTTCATACTCACCTGCCTCTCACCTCACAGTAGTCTTCCAAAAAAAAAGGACTTACTTGTTACTCTCTCTTTCTATGTAAATATTGTTCTTATTTTTCATATTCTTTAATGTAATGTGTACTTGTACACAAAATTACATTAGGAATGGTAATAGATTACATCTTTAGGGTGTACATAGACAAGGGGGATTCTTGGTAATTATGTGTGTTAGGAACATCATCAGATCACCCACAAAGCAAATGTGATTCAAGAAGAAGGCTCACATAAAGCAGTGAGACCAAAAGTGTGTGTGTACGCCTACCGGCTCCAATCACCCTCTCAATGCGGATCCGAGATGGGTCGATCTCCTTGGTAAACTCATGGACGGCCTGCGCAGGGTCTTCATAAGTGTCAGGGTCCACGTAGGTCTTAATCCCAGGGAAAGGAACTGCAGAATTTGAAAGACAAAGTAGTATGAAGAAGTGGACTGCTTTTTTGTTCTGCTCTTTAATATGTTGATCAAGTTGAAGGGTGACATTAATTCAACAGAGATGATGATCATTTAGAAAAAAAAAAATTAATTAAACTCTTGAGCTCTTTTAATTAAAAACAGAAATGACACCATAGTGAAAAAAAATGTAATCTCATTGAAAATCTCTGCAGGAAAGCAGAGAAGATCCTTGCCAAATGATCATCTGATAAAATCTTGAAACATCTTGACTGTATTACTGAACTTGAATAACCTGTTTAAGCCTTGTTTAATGCAGGCATCCATGCTGCACAAGTGTCCTTGAGCAAGTCACTAAATCATTAGCAGAGCCTCACTGCCTGCAGGAGGGAAGCCAGACACAAACTGTACTTTGCCTTGGGTGATCGATACAGCACCACAAAAAAAAAACAATAGCTATCAGTTGTCTCTGATGCATGAAGCAATGACCGCAAAACCCTTTGGATTTAGGATTGTCCTCCCACAAAGCTACACTCCATTTTGAGCACTGATAATGTACTCACAAGGTTCAGGGTTTGTACCATCACTGGCCACGTCATTAAGTAAACTTTTAATATGAGCGATATGTCACATATTCTGTTCCTCTCCAGTCTTGTGGGTGGCGATTATGCACATCAGAATGTTAGCGCTAACTGTCATGCAGCATGCTATCCTCCCAACACAGCGCCATCTGCTGGATCCTGGTGGGTAGCTACGTCACTTCCCTAACTTGACTAACAAACTAGGCCCTCCGCATACCAAGTGATGTGGCCAAAAACGACAGAAATGGACAATCGCAAAAAAATATATGGTGACTCACACGTGCACATCAGGCAATTAGACCCTGCATATATACAAACTTATTCCAACAGAAAAATATGCGCGACCCCTGGAGTTCTTATCGTGGAACAAAGTTTTGAGACACTACATATACAGTACTGTATATTTTTTTTATTGAACCGCAAACAACATGGTGCAATTAACAAGGAAGAAATAGATTGCTATGGCTGCTGTAGGTATAGTACAATAATACAAAGAGAGAAAACGGGTGAAAAATAAAAGCCGTTTTTTTGTGTTTTTTTTTAACCTGTCTTGTTCAGCTACATGGCCATGCAGAATGGTGTATCTGTATGCCTTTTGTGCTGAAACAGTTTTGCTGTGTAACAGGGGAGTTTGAAATACTCCCTCTGTTTAATTTAGTAATTCATCCATCCATCCATTTTCTGAGCCGCTTCTCCTCACTAGGGTCGCGGGCGTGCTGGAGCCTATCCCAGCTGTCATCGGGCAGGAGGCGGGGTACACCCTGAACTGGTTGCCAGCCATTCGCAGGGCACATACAAACAAACAACCATTCACACTCACAGTCACACCTATGGGCAATTTTAGAGTCTCCAATTAATGCATGTTTTTGGGATGTGGGAGGAAACCGGAGTGCCCGGAGAAAACCCACGCAGGCACAGGGAGAACATGCAATCTCCACACAGGCGCGGCCGGGGATTGAACCCGGGTCCTCAGAACTGTGAGGCTGACGCTCTAACCAGTTGTCCACCGTGCCGCCTAATTTATTAATTATTTTTGTTAATTATTCTGATGTTTATTGAAAATGCAGCTGGACAGAAAAGGGTCTTAGGGGCTAGACAGAGGGACAGAATGGACAGGGGGAATAGGGGTGTGATCCACAGCAGAACAATAGCACGGGGGAACACAATTTTTGTTGAGTTAGGTCTTGACAGTTGTTTTAAACAAATTTTTGGCTGCAGAATCCAAAACTGATCTCAGTTTTTCTCTATCATGTCAAGTTTTTGAACAAAGTGAGAACAAAGTGGAACAGAGGAAATATATACCTATGTAAATAAAACACTAAGATGGAAGAGTTACAAGCTTTGAAAACTAAAACAAAAAACCAGCATAAAATGAAATAGACCTTAAAACGGTATGCCCATGGTTACAAGGTTAAGAGAAAAGCCAGCACAAATCCTCTTAATTCCTACTAAGGTTATGTTGTGGAGAAAAAACTTGACGTGCTAGAAAAAAAATGACTGCAATTTTGGAATCAGCATGCCAATTTTAATTTTAATCAGCATAAAAATCTAACTCAACAGAATTTAAAAAAAAAATTGTTCCCCAGTGTAGTTAGACAGTCGAGACATGAGTGTGGCTATTACCACTGTTCATTGAGTCATCCATTACAAAGACAGATCTAAATGCTTAGTTTTTTAAGACACAGGAATATATGAAATTATAACTACAGTAAAGTATTGTGGTAAAACTATGTAAATATACTGTATATACTGTATTGGCATGGCTTGGCGCAGCCGCCTGAGTACCAAACTACCTGGTAAGATCTCAAGCTGTGCTTTTTGGTCACAGATAAAAGTATACTGTATTGGTAGAAGCATATCACTTTTTACTGTTTGTGCCCCTTTTTCAGGAATGGAACATTTCGATTTTTATTTATTGATTGATCTGTTTGTATCAGAGAGGTATCGACTATGTTGAATATGTGGTTATTGTGTGCATTACGGTAGAACTGCACTGATTTCAGTGGTATTGTAATGTTGTGCCCCTCTCATTTAGCCAAATGAGGTAAGAAAATTATTTAAAAAAAACAAAACACTCCAACTGATAAAGTGCGGCTCTCACCACAGACTACTAATGAATATATTGATGTAATATAATGTAAACACATGATTATGTTTTACAGTCAGTTTTTGATTTTTCTGTATTTAATTTACTTGACATTTTGCCTGTGTAACTAATGAAATGGCCACCGAGTGTATTGCGTTTCTGACTTCAATAGAACTTCAGTCCATCTCAAAACCTTTCCATTTGCCATCTACTCCTTTCTTTACCTTTATCATCGTCGTCCTTTCCATCCTCCCATTTCAATTTTATCCCAAGGTTGTCCCAGAATTTGCCTCGCACAGCCATCATTTTAATTTGTGCCTCATGTCTAGAGCAGCAACAAGGATACACCGAGGACTGGTTGCCAGCCAATCGCAGGGCACATATAGACGAACAGCCATTCAATCATTCAAACTCACAATCATACCTATACATAATTTAGTCTTCGATGAACCTAACATACATGTTTTTAAGAATGTGGGAGGAAATACGAGGAAGTCGTGGGTACCTAAAGAAAACAGATTAAAGTACGAGGAAAACATGCAAACTCCACTCAAAAAGTCCAGAGCGAGGTTTGAACCAAACACCTCAGAACTGTGAGGCAGAGAGGTACTAACCACTAATCCACTGTGTTGCCCCAACATACCGCATACAAATCGATGCCAGATTACTCTCATATTACAAACATTACAAAAAATGTGGTTTCTTGATTCATTTACCATGTCCATTCTGATAATTGGTCCTCTTATCCTCGGAGGTCATCTTAGCCTTTATGTACCACTGACACCTGCAAAACACACATTGAATGAAATTCAAGGGATCCAATTAAGCTTTTTGCTTCCCGCGTAAGATTAAAGATGATAAATAGCAAGCTAAATTCACAGTGAGCAACTCAATTGCGAATTCTATGGCATTAATACATTTAACAAGTGGTAGAGGAGAAGGCTGGGTGAATGTTAAATATCTTCCAAAAAGCAAGCATAGAGTGATAATACAGTTTTTCCAGTGGTAAGCATAATGTGGATATAGTCTGCAATGGCCATCATTTCTAAAACGTCAGACATTTCCAGCACTTTAAGGAAATCCTTTCAGCCAACAATGACACTTGTTTCGTTCATAAATCTTTTGTATTTGGTGCTCTGGTTGGCAGACAAAACTGGCTGTACAAGGCAATTGTTGCGTCACATGCTGATATTTAGCTTTTGGGGTGGTGAAGTGTATCACATGAAGGGTGCAAGGCACTGCTTTGAATATTCTTGGTGAAGAGAGACTGTGTCAGAGCTACATGTGAGTGTGTCTGTGAAGATTTTACATAATCTGGGTGGGCAGATTAGAGGTAGTGTCAGGGTGCTCTGAGCCATGGGTTGCCAGCGTGTGCTTGGACTGAGTTAAATCTGTGGGGTCCCGGACACTGATGGACAGCGCAGATAACATGGTAGGTAACATAGACAGGAAGAAGAAGAAGGGGATTTGGAAAACCATTGTTGACCTCTGTTGATGGGGTCAAGTTGTTCATTAAAGAAATGGCGGCATGCACTGTTATCAGTGGTTTCCAGTCCTTTCCTCTGATCCCCTTTATCCGCCTGGTCCGCTCTCTCCCTGACTGCCTTTCATGTCCAGGCCGCACACGCAGACACTGACATGAATACTTGTTATGAGAAGAGTTTTTTGCAGGACACACTCACATTTGCATAAGCACTCAAAAACAGGAACTTCAATTAAAGCACTTTGCCCAGAGTGCTAATCAAAATATAACAGTCAACCCACTCTTCTCTAGCCTCAACATTCCCAACAGTCACATCATCATAACAGAGGTCACCCAAGAATGGAAGAATACAAGAGGAAAAAGAAGCTGTGGCATCAATTCAAGGACAGAGTGTACACAAAGGCTTCAGCTTGTTATCGTTCTCATGTATCATGCACATTTTAACAGCAACAAATTCAAATTACAGGAAGCTTTTAGAACAGCAATGTCCACCTCCTCACATGTCAGTTCCTCTTACATCCTTCCTTGCTAAACCTCCCATCAACAACCTCTCAATATTCTCAAGCTACTCAAGTACATTAAAAAAAGACCAAAATTCCCTCCTACACAGGGCAAGAGGACTGCATATTGTGAACAAGTGGTTTGTTGCTCAGTATGTGCCTGTGTAATGAGGAGAAAATAACCTACTACCACTACTACCCAGCAAAGCATGAAAAACCTGACCAGCAGGAAATCCCTCATCCTCATCCTCATTATCTTCAACACAAAAATATATTTTGTGTGAAGTGATGGACTGATTTCCCCTTTTGCAGTGGCCAACCAGAGAATATCGTGAATCTAGAAAGAAGCTCCAGCTACGAGGTAAAGCTCTTTGCATATGACACTAGTAAAGACTGTGCAGTCAACCATGGTTATGCAAACTGTTCTTGTCAATAACAAATCATCTGCCACACGTTAAAATGGCAGAGTCGGCGTTCACCACCACAATGAAAAGTGCACCTCAGACAGCCTGCACTTTTAACAGGTGGGAATTTGTGATGAATAACATGGCCAGCTTCAGACACAAGATGCAGTCTTTGTAAATACAGTGTGAGTCAGCCTAAACGACTATAGAATCAACAGTGATTATTATTTCGTACAGTATGGTGATGTGGAGGGTTTGGTGAGTTCATCAAAATCATTGTGAAAGCGCACAAAAAATATATAGCTGTAAAACCGCAAAGGTCAACAACTACAAGCGGCCAAATGTCAATGACCTTACAAGTAAAGGTTATCTTAATAAAAAAATATCAGATAATGTATTTTTCAACCAGTAACATATTCATGAGTTCAAAAGGGATTTTGATGTTAGCAGCTCCTGTCTTACAATATTTTTAGGTGTTAGTTTAACCTTTGACTCGTGTGTTAGCAGCTTCCACTAGCCACTAGTCATGTTCTATGTACAGTAGTAGTCAAGCATGATCATGATGACCATACCCAAGTATGTCATTAACCACAACATAACCAGTACAATTCAATGTTGGTATATAAACATTGTTATGTAGAAAAGTTGTGTTAAGGTGTATTTATGACTTGTGGAGAAGAATTTGAACATATATAAATACATGTTATGAAACTCATATCACATTCTGAACTAGAGCAAAGACTAACATTATAATTTTGGGATCAAACTAGCAGGATTTTTTTTCCCAAAGTCCATGTCTCGTGATAATACAAAACCATTTTCATGCACAAACTAGGATTTGTTACTATTTGGATTTAGTGTAGTCTTAGTACATTTAAAAAAAGGTTGTATTGTACAAATTGAAGTCAGAGGCAGTAAAGTCATCTTACCTTCCCGTAATGAGGAGGAAGAGGGTGAGGATGACGAGGAGGGTAAAGCCACCCACTGCAGCAGTAACGATGACCAAAACCTGACCTTGGTCAGAGGCCAGGTTTGATGCTAGAGGTGACATATTTTAGGTTAGGAAGAAATAAGGATGGTGCAGCAAAGTAAGAAATATACGAGACAGGTAAAATAAAGATGCAGGTGAAGAGAGAAAATTGGATGTTGGGTAGGATGACAGGGGAGGAAAGAGAAAAAATACATAATCAAAAATACATCATTGAAAATGAGGACCAAAAGTAGACCATGTCCTTTCTTCATAGGGAGATATAGAGATGTTTGATCAGTTCTTTGTGATGCAAAAAGCCCTCCATCAGCCTTATTACTGGAATGATTCATAGGCCTGATTCTGTTTAATTAATATTATTCATTCATTAAATTGTGATTTAGTCCATAATCATTTGGTTAAATTGGACCCATTTGATATTCATGATTTTCCCCATTTTTGGTGTCTTGTCACGCAGCTAACATAGGCCAGATAATTGAAAGATGATTGGTATTACCCAACTTATTTCGATCATATTTCATGCTTAATGAATATGAATTGCAGATCAGGGTGCTTGGCCACATGCCCCTTGAGAGAAGTCCATGTGATTTTTTTTACAGTAGCCGTGTGAGTGCATGTTAAACAGATATTTAAGATGTCAAAATGTGATGTGATGTGATGTGATAGAAAAACAACAATTTATTGCTAAAACCCATATTAGCCTCACAGTGGGGGAATTCAATTATGACACAGTATCACGAGCAACTTGGACAGGTGTGCGGCGTAAACCTGGAGTCAAACCTACAATTGTTTTTATTGCTTGACAGCCACTCTAATCAGAATCAGAATCAGAATCAGAATCATCTTTATTTGCCAAGTATGTCCAAAACACACAAGGAATTTGTCTCCGGTAGTTGGAGCCGCTCTAGTACAACAGACAGTCAATTTACAGAACACTTTGGAGACATAAAGACATTGACAAAAAACAATTGTGCAAAAAGATGCAGAGTCCTCTAGCACTTAGAGCAGTTCGAATGGCTAATATCGCAATAGTCCGGTGCAATGACCATTGTGCAAAGGGCACTGAGACTTCAAGGAGTGTATGCGGTTTAAAGTGACGAGTAGTGCGACCATTACTGGCTACTCAGAGGGAGTTTAAGTGCCTGCATCAGACTACTGTCACAGCTACACACATTCTTCACACCAATAAGGATGTGCCGGACAGATGCAGATAATGACGTGTGTGCGTGTGTGTGTGTGTGAGAGAGAGAGAAGACAATGACATTCAGGTGAGGACAGAATGAAGGATGTAGTGTGAGGGATGAGGAAACAGGATGACAGCGGAGCGATAAAGACAAATAAGACTGAAAAAGAGAGGTAGATGTGACAAAGACTGATGGAAAAACAAAAGTATGAGTTGCTGACTGACAGGCTGACAGAGACAGAGAGAGTGACATGGGGCAAATCTGCTTTCACTTTCAGATAAAAGGCCAGGCAGTACAAAGGCTTGGCCAAGCGCTGTATGATCCACAGATAAAGGCCCTCCGCTGCAGCTTTGGATGGGAGAGAGCAGCACTGTGCCAAATCACCCCTCAACAATACCTGACCCCACATAAAAGGGCAGCTGGACCCTTTGTATTTTATGATTAGAATTGCAATAAAGCTGTTGCATCGTCTCAAAAAGACACACACAAATATTGATTTCAAATACACTAAACATCAAGGCTGTATTGTCAGACACTTTGCCCACTCTATTCAATTTGTTGGTCGACAGAACAGCACCTGTACTGACATTTACAAGCTTTTTAGTTTTCATGAGTAACTTAACAATGTAATCATACAAATCGATGACAGTCTTTAGATCATTGGTGGGTTTAGTGTTGCGAAAACAGCTGCTCGTTTACTACAACTGTATTTACTACTGCGCTATTGCAGGAGGCCAGCACTGCAGGCAAAAGTCTTTTTTTCATCCAAACTTGAACACACCACAATAGGCACAAGGACTCAACCATAAGCAACAAAGTAGTCCATACATGTCTACACATATCACAAATCCAGCAAAAACATTACCTGGCGTCTAAATACACTCAAACCAATCACCAATACAGCTTAGCCGGCACAAGGACAGGTTAAGGGCTTATTTCGAGAGACACACAAGGTAACAAGACCAAGGGAAACTAATATGGCAAAAACCTACGTGCACAAACAGGAGAAGCATGAACACAAATCAGGAAGATCAACTTACTTTAAAAATGCCTACAGGGGACGGGATATTGTGAAATAAACCATTTTGTGCGCCAACAAAAGGTGTGACACTTTGACAACTGTCTTTAAAGGACTTATTTGGGGATCCAAAATGACCAAAACAAAATTGTTTCCATTATAAGTTGAAACTTAACTTCTCAAAGAGCACATTATCAGTTAGATGGATTTATTAAATAAACCGTCTGATGTGTCAGGTTTGATGAATGCTACCAAGGTGAGGAGCACTGGCTTTACACACAAACAAATACAGACTTTCACAAAAAATGTTATTGAACTATTTTAACCGCAGTAACAATATGATAACTTACAATCTCCAGTAGTTTTGTATTCATATCTGGTGGCATAGGAGCTGTATCCAGATGGTGTGCGGGTACGGACACTGAAGACGTACCAGGTGGCTGGTTTCAAGCCTGTGATGATCACACTAGGATCCTTTGTGCTTGTTGAAGAGTAACTCAGCTGCTCATGTTCCTATGTTAAAAAGAAGGTAAAAAAACCTCAATTGATCAAGGTTTTGACAACAGATTGTCTACCCATCGATGTTTAAGTGCTGTATTTCCCCATGGGTATTAATATCCTACGAGCAGAAGTAGGAATCAAAAGATGTAGTAAAAAAAAAACACATTAATTTTTCAGTTAACATAATGAGCTCATTGAAATTCAAAACCCCTTCTGCATGACATGTGCAGGGTGGTTTTTGAATACTTGCTTAAGATACTGCATATGGTTCCTTTCTCGACAAAGGGTAAAATAAATCCGAGCCTCTTCATATGCCTGAAAATTGTACTGTCTCTTGACAGACCAAAAAACAGGACCAAACTAAACTTCTTTCATAGCCAGCCAAAATATTTGTCTGATCCTGGCTACTGAGTGTTTATTTTTTTACTGGACGAGGACCAACACAGTACCTTCTCATAGTATTTGATCTCGTAGTCGAGGATGGGCAACGTTGTTTCTTTGGGCTGCTGCCAGGAGAGCGCAATGCTGTTGGGAGAGGCCCAGTCCTTCTTTAGAGACCCCACCAGTGATGGACCTGGTGACAAGACATATCTAAGTACTGTACCCTCAAATTCAGTTCATTACAGTAATTTGAATATACAGTAAGGATGTACTGTACTCTACATGACATGTTCAACTGCACTTTGGGGCATACAAATATGCCCTTGGCATTCTAGGTACTTGCCTACACCTAATTTATGACCCAGTTTTAATTCTATCTGGACTTTAGTAGCCCCCTCTGTGTGGAGGTTCACTGGTTCAAAACCTGCTGTGGAAATACTGAAACGGGGACTAAAGTAGTTGGTGGAGAAATTCAAATTCACGTTCTCAGCTCTCACATAATACACCTGAGCAAAGAACAGAACCCTCAAGTCTCACTGCCCTGTCACTCTCATCGCTCCTAAGAGAGTAAAGAGCATTTTCTTTAGTAATTAGAAACATTATAAATATACATTGTATTTAGCCAATGGATAACGTTTGAGAACTACATAGATATACTTAGTAAAGCAATCAGCTAATTTAAAAATCATAGCATACCAGGTAAACCTTTTTCACTGCAATTCTTTAGGTGGCAGGAAGTGGAAGGCAAGCCCCACATAGAGCAAACACACTAATTATTTCATGCAATCAAAACCTAGCACTTCCCCTCACAATTCTTGCACTTTTTCTAACATGATTAAAGTAGCCTGCCGTGCCCGTAACACGTCCAATGCTGTATTGTAAGACAGCCTCCAAGAGGAGCTTGCTATTTGTTGTTGACCAGATGAACCAACTGACTCTAGTCAGTTGGATAGTTTGATTGCCTTTCATACACAGTGAGTATAAAATACAGTTAAATAAAAATGTCCAAAAATTGAGTGGTTGACGTAGGTGCAGGGACATTATACACAAACGGTTGATTAACTAACATCTGTCCACTTTGTCTGCAATCAGTATCACACAGCCATGCACGCAATAGATGAGAGTGCTGTACATCATAATAAGCTTTATAGTCCTTTCAATCTACTGAGGAAACCATGTACACAACATTCCTTTAGAATCCTGTTCGATCGTTTAGTTCTAATTGAAAACAAGTGGAGGAAGATGCATCTTATTTTCTTGTACTAAATTGCATTTGCTTTGTTCAATGATTTTTTTTTTGCTGGGTAAATAATTGTGCTCAGCTCCCAAGAGAGGTCAGCAGATGTAGCTGCCCTGAGAGTCATTATTATAGATTACGCATGGTGTTACAGAGTCGACTCATTAAATGGATCTAAAAGGTAGTCCTGGTTTTCTCAAGGGCATTCCAAGTGAAAGATGACATAAGACACAGGGAGATTATTTTATTTTTAGAGGAACATGAACGTTTCTGTCAGGATTCCATAGTGATGCTGGTTATAATGGCAAGAAAGCTCTGAGTTCATGGGGAAAATGAGGGATCATTACTGAATGTTTGAGGTTTTGATCAAGAGCTTGAAACCTGGGGTTTTGGAACAGGCTAAGACCAGATGAGAACTGCAGGGCTTTGAGATTGTTAAACAGACGCTCAGAGACCCACTGCTGGTGATCTGAGCTTAAAGTGACCACCTTTGATTGTTTCATCCATCCATCTTTTCCCCCTCACTTGGCCTCTTTTTACTTGATTATGTCCTCCTCAGATTGCTTCATATACAGTTCTCAATAAATGAGTACTCTCTAATGTAACACAATGGATCACAAATAAGATTCTTCACCAATTTAATTTCATGTTGTAAAAATGTGTACACATCAAGTAAAGTCTAGCAAAGCTATTTTTAGATTATCAAAACCAAATAAAATAAATATAAGTCACAAGAATTCAACCACAGGTCTAATCATCATCCAAATTTTGAAAATTCTTCTTGTGTTCACTGAGAAATGGATTAAAGCTGAGCTGTAAAATGGGGTGGACTCATTCTGTCGAGCACTGTACATGGTTTTAACTTCAAATAGATATCTTGACTTATTTTTAACTTTAGTGACAAGACGCTGACTTTAAATTAGGTAAACAATAAATAAAAAGTAAAAACAGTCCATGAATTTAGACTTGTAAAATAACAAATAACTAAATATAAAATCTAACAGAAAGACATGAGCCCAGATGGGACTTGAAAACATATCACCAACATGAGAAGATTAACGGGGGGCAGCTATTTCATGGTCAATAACATTCCTGCTAGTTAACTCAAAGTGTACCATATGTAAGAATAAGAAATGACGGAAACATCTCGATATATTTACATCTTTCTAGATGTTATCGCTTGATAGAACCTCTCTAATATTGCATTTAGTGGGAAAAGAACCTCTAAATGTGTCTGGTGAATAACGAGATTTAAGGTGGCAAGATGTTTGATATGTCGAGCTGGTATATTGGCCCTGACAGAAAGCAATAAACAAACTACATGCCATATTCCTTCTGGCTCAGAGATTCCAATTAGCTTGCGTGTGTGCTAAATGCACACTTGTACTCAGACATACTTCTCAGCCAAATCTACTCTTACTTACTAACTAAGCCCCTATTGATTGTTTAGATGCCATTAAACGCTCTCCATATGAAACTCAGATCTCTTAATTGGTGCCAATAACTTGGCCACTGAATTATTGGTTCACCTAAGCATGACCTCTTCCTCTAAACACCTATTGTCAGTATCATATGGCTTGGTCACTTATTCTGATAAACAGTAAATTCTTTTGTGAAGATGATTGTAACTCTCTCTATAATCATATCTATATTTCATCCAATGTCCAATCTCATCAATTACATGTTAAGCCTGCTGATTCTTTATCAAAGGCACCAAATAATAACACCGCTAGCAATTAACAAATTAGGCAACTTCTGAACTGTACATTGGTAGCATCTCAGTTGCAGCTTTAGCGTAATTTTTTTTAACAAAATGAATTCATTAACAGACACTTTGTGGCTGACAAAATATGGTCATAAAATATAACAGTAATGTGTACACATTAAGAAAGGCATCAAGATTAACCACACAACATTAGGACCACCCAATACAGTGAGACTCAAACAAGTATTACACCAGTCTTGGTCAGGTTACTTTCAAAATGCAACATACTGTATATTACTAATTATAGGCAATCTGTTTATTTATTTATTTTTTAACCGTAATGCCATTGTTTGCTGTCCCACAGCTCAAACAGGTGAAACATATTCATCACATTACTAAAATTGTGATCATTTTGTAAACCGTTATTCCAAAGCACAAAGGTTAGAGGTATTGTTTTGTATTTACACACTGCAATAATCATCAGTCAGTCGCAGGGCACTTACAGACAGACAACCACTCACATTCACAATTTATGGGCAATTTAGTCTTCAGTTAACTGTAACGTGCACATTTTTGGAACATGGGAGTTTAAGCTGCCCCTTGTTCCAGTGTGTTCCACTAGCAAGTGTGTGTTTTCACTGTGATGGGTAAAATGCAGAGAACAAATTTTGTGTGCATGCATGCATGTTCATGACAATAAAGGTGTTTCCTCTCTTCTTCTTCTTCTAAACTTGCAGTACCAGGACAATTGACCCACAAACCTGGCTGTGAGTCAGACGTGTTTAGCAGAAATATAAGTTAATACAGTATATAATACAATATGTTGGTAGTTTTATGACACTGTAGACATCTATAGGGAATATGCGCTACCTACTTCCGCACTCTGTAAAACCCGGGTTCAATCCCCGGCCCCGACTGTGTGGAGTTTGCATGTTCTCCCTGTGCTTGCGTGGGTTTTCTCCGGGCACTCCGGTTTCCTCCCACATCCCAAAAACATGCATAAATTGGAGACTCTAAATTGCCCGTAGGTGTGACTGTGAGTATGAATGGTTGTTTGTTTGTATGTGCCCTGTGATTGGCTGGCAACCAGTTCAGGGTGTACCCCGCCTCCTGCCCGATGACAGCTGGGATAGGCTCCAGCACGCCTGCGACCCTAGTGAGGAGAAGCGGCTCAGAAAATGGATGGATGGATGGATGTCTTTAACTTTGGCCACAGACATCAGTCATAAGAAAAAGTTCAGCTTCAAAGCATCATGCCATGAACCCGTGGTTACGCTCGTTATTGCAGCATACACTGAACAGCCGCTAACCTGTTTTTCTGGTTTGCTCACATGACGTTCCGCAAATAGCGGATTGACAGTGGGAAACCGAATTCGCCTTGCCAAGCAGATGATACCACCCTAAAAAGTTTTAGTCTGTGGTACCCCCTGACACATGATTATTGGCAAATGCAGACGTGAAAGTTTCACTTTGAGGAATGGGACACAAGGCAGCTGTCTCTAACGATTGTGTATTATTAGAGCTGCAGCATGAAACCTGCCAGAGGACATCACTCCCTCTTTGAGAGGCAGGAGCATTGGAAAGCCATTAGAAACACCAGTCAATTACAATACCCAATGGATAGATTTTGCAGTCAAGCATGGTTAAGCTCAACATAAACTAATGGGGAGTCTTTAAATGAGCTTGACCTGCATATGATTTTAATTAGCTTTCCTGCCCCAAAGGTTTCCATTAACGGTTTAAAAAAAATCAATAATGCCTCTATTGATGCAGTGCGAGAGCTTAAACGATGTCCGAACACTTCACTGATTCACTGTTGATAGAAAGAACAAGTGAGCAGAAATCAGCACATCGCAATATAGGTATTGTTGTTTACAACAGCCATATTGATAATGTCTGTCTGTCTCCTCTCTAGATGTCTGGTTCAGGTTTGTCTTGGGGCTGTCCCAAATGACACTTTCATAGTGGATCTTTACGGGTGAAAAGATGTGTGTGTGTGTGTATAAATGTGTGTGTGTGTGTGTGTGTGTGTGTAGTAGGCTATCTCACGAAAATATTCCATTCGTGTCACTTCTGTGATTTAATGCAAATTAGTGAAATTTAATACTATTCACCTTACTTCTGGTGCTGCTTCAGAAGCACTTGCTCAAATAAGCTTTTGAGTGCAAGAAAGTTGAAATGCATGACATAAAAAATCTGCTTATCACATCAAAAGCTCAGACCTCTCTCCACAGGACAGTTACCTCCACATTCCATATGGTCCCATTGGACAATGCAAATCACTTCATGCTAGTGTAGAAGTTTAGTATTTTCAAAATTTGGTGAAAAATGGATGGTGCCGCCTGGATCTTTCAGTGTCCCTACGAGGTGAGTTAATCAACATCACTGAATGTAAGTAACCCAAGATTTGAAACTAAAGCAGACCACATGAAAATGCTTTGGTTTGGTGTATAGTAAAGAGGTGAGATTTAACATTATCCTTACAGGTCAATCCAGGTTCTCTTTTCTCTTCATTCATCCATGAAGGTCAAGCTTGTGCAAGCATTTCTGTCGATTGTAGGCGAGCAGTTCTTTCTCAAAAAAATTTTTCCCCTCTTTTAGATCTCATCATGAACGCCAAACCTCTCCATAAACTGTCATATTGTCATTAGATTTCGCAGTGTGAAAACTGCAAGCTAAAAACTTTTCTTTTGGCCTTCTCCTGCATTGTGGGCATCAATAACTTTAATTTTCTGAGTTTTTTTCTCAGAAGCTGCCAAATGCTGAGTGTTAGCACAATGTTTGAAGAGCATTTATAAAGCTCCGGAAATTACACCATCTTCATCAGTTTCCGACCCTGGTGAGGATAAGCGGTATGGAAGATGAATGAATAAATGAATGATTGGTTTTAATAGTTATGTGACCTTGTAAAAAAGAACTAGATAAGTTGTAATATTAGATTGCTATGGATAGGGACCATAACATACTCTTAATACATATGATAAAACCTTTTTACTGACCTTTTTAATAATTTTTAATATAATTTGATTTCACTGTATATAGCATGTTTTAATTATTACAATTATTGTATTGTATGTGGCGGCACGGTGGAAAACTGGTTAGACCGTCTGCCTCACAGTTCTGAGGAGCTGGGTTCAATCCCCGGCCCTGCCTGCGTGGAGTTTGCATGTTCTCCCCGTGCCTGCGTGGGTTTTCTCCGGGCACTCCGGTTTCCTCCCACATCCCAAAAACATGCATGGTAGGTTGATTGACAACTCTAAATTGCCCGTAGGTGTGAATGTGAGTGCGAATGGTTGTTTGTTTGTATGTGCCCTGCGATTGGCTGGCAACCAGTTCAGGGTGTACCCCGCCTCCTGCCCGATAATAGCTGGGATAGGCTCCAGCACGCCCGTGACCTTAGTGAGGATAAGCGGCTCAGAAAATGGATGGATGGATCTATTGTATGTCATCTTACGTTGCGTTGTGATCACTCAAACCCATGGTTACCTTGGCTCAACTACTGGCTCAATGATGCATTGTCTCTAGCCGACATGGAATTTAAATATTCACACACAGGTAGACCTACACGCACTTAACACATTCACTGCATTGAAAGCTTTAGAAGTCAAATATCCATGTTAACTGGGAAGGCTGGCAGTGAATGAGTTAACAATTCCACTCCCTTGTGTATTCCTGGGTGGCACGGCCTCACTTGTGTGGAGTTTGCATGTTCTCCCAGTGCCTGCGTGGGGTTTCTCCGGGTACTCCGGTTTTCTCCCACATCCCAAAAACATGCACGGTAGGTTCATTGAAGACTAAATTGCCCATAGGTGCGAATGGTTGTTTGTTTATATGTGGCCTGCGATTGACTGGTGACCAGTTCAGAGTGTACGTCGCTTCTCACCCGGCGTTAGGTGAGATAGGCACCAGCACGCCCGCAAGCCTAGTGAGGACAAGCAGTACTGAAAATGGATGGATGGATGTGCATTCCTCCCCCCCCTCCCAAAAAAAAGTTTTTCTCGACAAAATAATTTAGAGATTCGACTAAGTTGGCTCAAGATTCAGATTCAATGTAGTAATTGAGCGTAGATATTCATTGTCTGAACACATTATTTCCACTTCAATATCGTTCTCAATGGAACAATTGATTAATGCCACTGACATGAATGTTCCAAGAATACACTGATTCTTTCAGAAATGTTCTTTCTGACAACAACAACCATCAACAACAATACATCTACTAAATGGGTCTGCCGTTGCTTGCAATCCACAAGAGAATAATTGGCTGTGACCCCAGTGACATTACCAAGCTGTCAAGTGCATCGAAACTGGGACAGTTTCTTGTACTCTTGCACACTTGCAGTCCCCTCCTGCTGTGATGGCTGTCTCTAGGATGACCACGGCGGGAAGCTCCTTATATTACTTTGACCTAGCAGATGGTCGCCACAACAGCCATCTAAACATTTGATCATACAGTTTGTACATGCTGTGTACAGGAAGTTTACAGGTAATTAAAATCAAGTTACACAATCAATAAATCAGGAAACCCATTTCAGAAAAGAAAAAAACATTTTATGGTTTTATGATAAAAATATGTAACATGGTCACTACAACAGGATTTAAGAAAAATGTTTAAGAAAGATTATAAGGCAACTTTGACTTTGTAATGTCTTTGACTTGAAAATCCTGAATGCAACAGCTCTTGTCAGATAAAGTCTGCTAGCCAGCCTCTTGGACACTCGAGGGTCTTCCCCGTCTTTAATAAGGTCCCAGTTCGCCACTGATCTCTCTTGTTCCCACTTAATGGGGATGTGGAGAAGAAATGACATGTGGGAAAGGCCAGTAAAGCATGCCAATACTAGCCCACCATGATCAATAGTCATTTGTCCTCCACCTCGCTTTCTCCAAAAGTAATTAATGAGAAGAAGCAAAGTATATGGCTACTGACAGCTGACTCTTTGCTGGTTGTTCAAGTTTAGATCCTCATGCCACCACTTCAAATATTTGCACTGTTTTTGTTGTTCTTGCTCTTCTAGATGGAGGAAATTAAAATGCTGTATAAAAAGGTGATCCTCAAACAAAAGTATTTGTATGAATACATGTGAAAGAATATTTGTTTAAGGATGATAAACTGGACATTATTGATTGAAGTATTTTGCCATATTCATAAAAATAAAATTACATTTGAGTAATGAGTCCAGGGAGGGCGGCACGGTGGCCGACTGGTTAGAGCGTCAGCCTCACAGTTCTGAGGTGCGGGGTTCAATCCCCGTCCCCGCCTGTGTGGAGTTTGCATGTTCTCCCCGTGCCTGCGTGGGTTTTCTCCGGGCACTCCGGTTTCCTCCCACATCCCAAAAACATGCATTAATTGGAGACTCTAAATTGCCCGTAGGCATGACTGTGAGTGCGAATGGTTGTTTGTTTCGATGTGCCCTGCGATTGGCTGGCAACCAGTTCAGGGTGTACCCCGCCTCCTGCCCGATGACAGCTGGGATAGGCTCCAGCACGCCCGCGACCCTAGTGAGGAGAAGTGGCTCAGAAAATGGATGGATGGAGTCCAGGGAGTTAAAAAAAAATGAAGACTGAAGACACACACTGCCAGTGTTTGGACACCATGGTTGTAATCAGACCTACCATATTTTGTGTTTCCAAATTCACTGAAAATGTGTTTAACTCAGACCATCACACAAATCAAGGTGTAGCTTTAAAATTAGAAGTCAAAGCAAATGAGATACGGGGAAAATTATAATCCACTAATCCCTCTATGTCAACTGGAAATGGTTTAGATTATTACATTTGAAATTCTCTCTGATGTAATTTAAATAGCTCCAAACAGAATTAAATATTTCAAGCACCAAGTAACTTTCTTATGGAAAGGAGTCAAGAGCCACTGCAGTGAAGATTACATACAGTATAATAAGAGCAGCCTCCTATAGAAGCCATTGCAGACTTGCTGCAGTGGAAAACACAGCAGGCAGAGAAGCAATGCGTTCCTGTGGAGTTTATTTCCAACAGGGCAATCTGCACACAGCCCTGCTGTCAAAGACCTCCTTTCCTGGTTGAAATAGTAACAGCTATATACAATTGAGTAGATGCAGTATAATATCATGGATTCAAGTACAACCCCAATTCCAATGAAGTAGTGACGTTGTGTTAAACATAAATAAAAACAGAATACAATGAGTTGCAAATCATGTTCGACCTACATTTAATTGAATACACTATAAAGACAAGATATTTAATGTTCAAACTGATAAACTTTATTGTTTTTAGTAAATAATCATTAACTTAAGAATTTTATGGCTGCAACACATTCCAAAAAAGATGGGACAGGGTCATGTTTACCACTGTGTTGTACCTTTTAACAACATTCAATAAACGTTTGGGAACTGAGGACACTAATTGTTGAAGCTTTGACTTGAATTCTTTCCCATTCTTGCTTGATGTACAGCTTCAGCTGTTCAACAGTCAACACCAGTACGTCATCAATGCACATTGTGGTGAGCGAAACTGAACTGTGCACTTGACAGTCATATACAAACACACACAAAAAGACAGAGTAAGCCTTTTAAAACAAGGCTGAATATAATTCAATAATTGTTAAAATATGATTGTAGAATAAAAATATATGAGATGTTGTTGGATTAATCTTACCCAACATTATAATAGACACAAAAGGAATGAAGACGCTTGTTACTTTTTCTCATGAGGAGGGCATATGGGAGATTGTTCAGATCACAGTCTCTCAACACGCTCTAAACAATCCCCCCCCCTCGCTCCTGCATTTATTTGAAATAGGAGGGATTTACAATCATAATGTTGTCTTCAATGGCTGTTGAAAATGTATGCAATGAGAGGTGTGTTTAAGTCCGAGTGACAGCCATTACGAATGGTTTGATAAAGTGAGGCTAAAGGCTTTTTTATACTCACGCGGACGGCGATCGCACTAACGTCACTGCGGCTGTCCCTCGCGTAGTTTGCCTTTATACTCGAGCGCAACCCACACTTGCCGTTTAGAAATTGTGCTGCAGTTCTCCAAGTCGGGGGTGTCGCTACGGCTGGTATTGGATAGGACACCACAGGGTGGAGTTTTCTCTGCATTTTTTTTGGGGGCCATTTCCGGTAGCTGTTTTTACTTTCCTTTCAGTAACAAGGAACAAAGCAACAACAATGGCGACCGCGACAGAACAAATGGACCTAGATGACCAGATGATACGTTTAATTATGCTGCAAAATCGACCGAGAAGGCGGCGATGTAGATGGTATGTAGAACCAAGGGGAACGCTGAGTACGTCATCACAGCATGTGACTAAAACGGACCAATCATGAGAGATGATCTCCATGGCGTTCGACGCGCTGCAACTATTTTTGTCGGGTGCGCGGCAAGCTACGCAGACGTGCTGCGCGGGGCAATTCGTCGGTCACGTGATGCAATGCGGGCGTTGTCGGCCGCGCGACCGCGGGAGTATAAAGAGGCCTTAATGCAGCTTCAATTAGTAGCGACAAAAGCCCCGTTGCAGCTGATTTATCTAACTTTCACAAGACAATGGGTTGCATTCTTAGGAGGAAATTCAACCCAAAGATTGAAGAGGGAATTGAGGTGGGCGTTGAGACATTGAAGCTTCAGAGAACATCCGTCAGCTGTGCAGAACAATGAATCCAATCACTCTGCATTAATGAGCCAATGCTTAAAATAGTTCCTGCTGTGAGGTGAAGTCAGGGGAAATTATCTTTGCAGGGGGGAGCCTACTGATAAAAGTCTGGGCATAAATCATTTTGTGGGGTAGAAACAGCTAATCTGCTTTCTTTCAAAACTCTCCACCTGTTCTGAACACTGCTGAATAGCAATCCTGGGGGGGAGGTAGTCTTTATGCTGACTGGCGAAACAGTGTAGGTCCAAGGAGCTCGGAGGACCGAGCTAAAGATACTGTATATATGACCACACAGGATAGAACTTGTGCAAAGGCCACTGTTGCAACCCTCCTGTAATGTTTAAAACATAGAGAAAAAAAATCCATCACAGAAAAGAGGTCAATGCTAACTGTCCTTTATCTTGTATAAATTGCCTTGTAATAGATTTTTCTCTGTTGATTAATAGATAACCCTTTTTTGTCCCTAAAAGTTTGTGCCAACTGTTTGACTTTGCTCCTTGCTCACCTAATCTGATGAGACAAATGATAATCAGTTGGGTATTTGTGTGCTGCAACCTGAATTTTAATAAACAGTAAGCAGACCAACATAGATAAGGGCCTTCCTCCTAGGCACAGCTGCTCTAATTCATCCCTTTTCACCTCACTTTCCTCCAGACTCTCTTGCCTTCTCAAGTCCAAAAACTTGCTAATCTCAAACTCGCTATACAGTTTCACATGGACACATGCACTGAGTCAAATGACTCACTCCATTGCTGTAATTATTTTAGAACTAAAACACAAAGTGTGTCTGTGTGTGCGCGTGTGTGTGGTTGTGCGAACGTAATGAATATATGCAACTATGATATGTTAGCAGGTGTTGGCTCGCTGTACATGTTGGCAGGTCTGTTTACCTGCTTACCCCATGGGAACACATTTGACCTGGGGCATCTGTTGCCCCCTACCCACTTTCTGCCCTTCAGCACCTTTTCGCATGTGTTGATGACCTGTTGATAATACGCGCTTATGCACACACACACACACACACACACACACACACACACACACACACACACAGTAGACTTGTACAGTAAGCTGCAGGCCTAATAGCATGATGGGCTACCACTTGCATGATTTTGTTTGTTTTCTAAAAACATTTAAATATAACTTGGGCAAGTATAGAATTAGGCTAACAATATGGTGGTCAACTTAAACTATGCAGTGATTATGGTGCAACAACAGCAACTTCAATTAAAAAGTCAGGATACTTGAAGTTAATTGCTCAGCTTTATTTATCGATGGACCCGTTTTAGATTATCTAACACATCTGACCTGCCTAAAAATGTTATCGTCCGACTCCCGGCTGGGAAGCTTACACTTTATTTATACCTTCAGGATGGTGGAGGTCACATGCTGCGCAGTCTTTATGTGACACTTGTTGACGTGGTTACAGTCAAATGAGATATGAATGAGGAAGACAAGAAAGGACAGCACTGACTGATTAAGGTTGTCACAGAACACCTCCACCATTGAGTGATGCCCCCTCCACTCGACCTCCTTCACCCGTCTGTTAAAGCTTCTTCTTCTTCTCTTTCCAATAAATGGCTCTCCTTAATAGGATGTTCTTTGCTCTTGCTCACATGCTGCTGAGTCTCGAACTGAGAACTTTGTCGGACAGTATGTTAGTTCATTTGCTGTGATCTTTTCTTACTGCACTTCTATAATGTTGTCTTGCGTGTTGGACAAGCATGTTTCTCAGTAGGTTGCTGCATTTAAACATAGGAGGATGTATTGTTTAGAGCAGTGATTTCCAACCATTATGGAGCCAAGGCACATATTTTACAATTGAAAAATCTCACGGCACACCAACAAACAAAAATGTCACAAAAAGTGGATACATTAATTACTGTATGTACTTCCTGACATCTAATAGAAGAGCATTTACTGTCACTATGCCTCACTGGCATAATTAGATGAACAAAGATAAATTATTTCTTGTAAATAATTTTTTTTTTGAGCAATTAAGTAAAACTCGATAATTTCCCACGGCACACCTGAAAAGCCACAGCACACTGGTTGGGAATCAGTGGTTGAGAGGGTTGTCAAACAAGCCTGATCTTGAAGTTTTTTTCACAAAGGTCCATTATTGGTATTACCTAGCTTACTATGGAAACTTTCCACTATAAAACCTCCAATTTAAGCATTACTGGCGATAAGGCCACAAGTGCCTTGGATAGCCACCATGTTCTAAATTAAGCTGGTCATCACTATTAAATTGCATTATGGCTATCGCACCATTGCGTGTTTATCCAGCCATTCAGTTTCTATCAATCCATTTTCTGTCCGCAGTAGGTCACAGGTAAGCTGGAGCCTAACCCCAGATGACTTTGGGTCTGGGTTACCTTGGATTGGTCACCAGCCAATCTCAGGTCACTATTTGACAAACAATCATTCACACTCATGTTCCCACCTATGGACAATTTAGTCTTTCATAACCTACAATGCGTATTTTATGGAAATTGGAGAGGAAACAAAGCGGCACGGTGTAGACTGGGACATCTGCCTCACATTTCTGAGGACTGGGGTTCAAATCCCGGCCCCGCCTGTGTGGAGTTTGCATGTTCTCCCCGTGCCTGCGTGGGTTTTCTCCGAGTGCTCGGGTTTCCTCCCACATCCCCAAAACATGTGTGGTAGGTTCATTGAAGACTCTAAATTGCCCGTAGGTGTGAGTTGTGAGTGCGAATGGTTGTTTGTTACTATGTGCTCTGCGATTGGTTGGCGACCAGTTCAGGCCTCTCGCCCGAAGATAGCTGGGATCGGCTCCAGCACGCCCGCGACCCTAGTGAGGATAAGCGGTACAGAAAATGGATGGATGGAAGGATGGATGGAGAGGAAACCAGAGTACCAAAACCCAGGTAAGCACGAGGAGAAAATGCCAACGCTACAAAGGAGGAGTTTTATTTAGAAATAAAAAGAGCTTTGATCATATCACCGGTATTTGCTTGTCCGCCACATTGGAGGTCCGCAGTGAGATGATGACCATTGTTTGAGAAAGAGTAGTAGACCGACTCGTGTTCATTTTAGTTAGTTTTTGTTCTGTATTACCCTTTTCCTGTACTCATTAAAAATCAGCTATGAGATCTGAGATCTGCTCAGATGAGGGCTAAAAGGTTTAGTAGGGAAACTTTGGATGCAGTGACAAAAGACATCGATGACAAAGCAGCTATGATCCCTCCACGATTCAAGCATCTCTCACCACCTAACTGTGTGCGAAGACTAGCAGTAATAAAACAGACTGTTTCACTTTCCGATCCGGAAGAGAGAACAGCTTGGCTTACTTTAGCTAAAACAGCATTGACTGACTTTGCCTAACATTAGCATCAAGGCTAGATAGCGTGAGCATGGTGGGAATAAACCACCATGCTGGTCATCAAATAATCCTAAACTTTTGACGTTTGATATAATACCACGGCAACAATCAACCGATAGCCATCGCACTGTACATAGCCAAGAAATAAATGTAAAAATTGAATATGGAGATATGTACAGTACAGTATTTCATGTACAGTATGTGGAGAAGCAATATGACAAAAGCATGTACTATATGAAATTCACAAAATAGAAAAAAAAATTCATAAGCAAACCTAAAAATTATCACACACAAAAAAACAACAACACACGTACATTGAATCTTTTTTAATTGACTTTCTGTCTATGACCTATTCACAATGGGTCTGTGACCCACTTCTGGAAAACTAACACTAATAAAATGTTCTGTGTCTGAAAATTGAGACTGATGAGAAATATTAGGGTTCTTGATCTCCTGTTATGTATGGGTCTGGTCTGCTTCCCTTCTATTAAACATTTGCATTTCAGAGTTATCAAGCTTCTTTTCTTCCCTGCATCCATTCGCTCTCTCTCGCTACTTACAGTGCCGTCGGCAGAACCTGGGTTGTGATCCAATCACAGACTAGCTAGAGCAATCACTGTCTGCAGATTGGTTTTATAATCCTCACTCGGGATCTCAGATGGGTGAGAATCAGCTGGCTGAGAAGCGCAACACTGAAAACAGTCATATTGATGAGTACACTCTCACACACTCACACAAAAAACACATTTCTTTTTTTTTTAATTGCCTTTACATCAATATTACATACTGTAGCTTTCATTCTCTTTGCAGAAGCAGTTGATGAAAGTGTTTGTGGGACAAAAGTGATTTGGCAAAAAGGGGAAAGGATGACGTTCAACTTCAAGTTCAATGTCTAAAATAAATCACACATCACTATCTTTTGTGCCTCAAACCTGGATTCTCGCAAGTTGTGTTGGACGTGCCGGCTTGGAGTGTTCTTTAATCCAGCCCACCGAGGATTTATATTATAATAAGTGCTGTAATATTTGTTGCATTATTCTACAGACATGCAAACACCAAAGGCATGGAAAAGGTGACAAAAAAAAAGATTTAAAATGTTTTTTTTATTTTAGCATACCTTATTTTCACGACCATAAGGCGTACTTAAAAGTCTTAAATTTTCTCCAAAATGGACGGGGCGCCTTATAATGCGGCGCGCCTTATGTGTGCATTGAGTTCCAAAATCTGGAAATGTCTTGGTGCTTTCGTTTTATGAAACGGCGCCATCTATCCATCCGGGCAAAGACTACCGTGGCGCAGCAACCTCTGGCGGATTCCAAGGAAAAGATGGCCATCTTCCGCTCCTACTTCAGTAAAAAGTTTGCCGACAAACACATCCAGCCCAACCAGGGTCACCAAAATGGACAAGGTGCCGCTCACCTTCGCTCACTTTCGACTTCCCGATGAACCACACTGTAGAGAAGAATGGGACCACCACAGTAGCGATACGCACAACGGGGCACGAGAAGTCGGCTTTTACTGTTGTGCTTGGTTGCCATGGTAATGGACAGAAACTGCCACCTATGGTGATTTTTAAGAGGAAGACGCTGCCTAAAGAAAGGTTTCCAGCCGAAGTCATCGTTAAGGCCAATCAAAAGGGCTTGTTGGACGAGGGTAAAATGAGAGAGTGGCTGAGTGAGGTGTATGTAAAGAGACCGGATGTTTTTTTCCACGCGTCACCGTCCCTGTTGATCTGTGACTCCATGCGCGCTCATCTCACAGCCGCTGTGAAAAACCAAGTGCAACTAAGACTGGGAGGCAACGCCGGGCGAGTTACGCCACCATATGTGAATGGATTGTGGATACTTGGGATAAGGTATCTGCTTTGACTGTTGTCCGAGCTTTCGAGAAAGCTGGCATCATTGCTGAACAGCCCCCTGGTAACGAGACTGACTCTGACAATGACGAGAGGGAACCCGGTGTGTTTGTTGGAGAACTTTCCCAGCTGTTCATTTTGGATACAGAAGAGGAGGACTTTGATGGATTTGTGGATGAGGTTAGATAAAAAAATAAGATGAGTACATTGTTAAATACTTCAATAAAGTACAACCGAACTCAGTTTTGCTCTTGCTGCTTTTTTAAAAACATTGTTTTAGCGTGCATGCATGCGACCGTATGTTTTAAGCTAGCATATGTTTTACCATGCCTGCGCCCAATAATACGGTGCGCCTTACGTATGTGTTAAATACAGAAATAGACCCCGTAACTGAGACTGCGCCTTTTAATACGGTGCACCCTGTGGTCGTGAAAATACGGTAAATTAAGCAATCTGCAAGACTCTGAAGAGTACAATAAGGCAACAAACACATTTTCTTCACGCAGAAAAACATTTATTTACACCACTCAAGTACATGTTGATGTACAAATTTAAGATTAAAATTACATTCGCCTCATTTCTTTGCTTTTTTTGTTTTGGCCTTAAACTTGAGCCATGCCCATCTCCACCTGCACCTGATGCCTGCTTCAAGCTGTGTCACATGAATAACATCCACCTCTTTAAGCACTCTCATTCTGGAAAAGAATTGACTAAAATCATTGTCTGTTTCACTTCATTTTTCACTATTACCAAATTCAAAGGTTAATCGCAAATGCATCCTCCAGGAAAATATTAATTACAGTATTTTTCTGTTTTTACCGGCCATTTCTGAATTTGAAATTAGTTCATTCTGTGTTGTGACATAATCCCTAACATCGCTCCGTTGCTTAATACATTTAACATTAACATCCGTAAACTAATAAGATAATTGTTGACACATTTCCTAATTAATACAAGATGTACTAGCGGATCAGCTCTTGTCGCCGATGTTACGGGTGCTTCCCGGTTCCGCTGGGACCACAACCAGGGCCACGACCCACACCACTTCAACGCAAAAATACAAAAGACTAGTGCAACAAATTTGACACTGGCTGATCTGATGAGTAAAACTGTTGTTAAAACGTAAAAGTACCAATATTGGATGTCCGCTCCAGAGGTGGGTAGAATAGCCAAATATTGTACTCAAGAGTGCTGTTACTTGACAATTTATGTGACTCAAGTAAAAGTAAAAAGTAGTCCTCCAAAAAAATATTTGAGTAAGAGTAAAAAGTACACAGTGAAATAACTACTCAAGTACTGAGTAAACAGCACACACAAAAAAAAAAAAAAAATAAATAAATAAATTAAAAAAATGTACATTTGCGGCACGTTGGACAACTGGTTAGAGCGTCTGCCTTACAGTTCTGAGGTGTGGGGTTCAATCCCCGGCCCCGCCTGTGTGGAGTTTGCATGTTCTCCCCGTGCCTGCGTGGGTTGTCTCCGGGCACTCCGGTTTCCTCCCACATCCCAAAAACATGCATTAATTGGAGACTCTAAATTGCCCGTAGGCATGACTGTGAGTGCGAATGGTTGTTTGTTTCGATGTGCCCTGCGATTGGCTGGCAACCAGTTCAGGGTGTACCCCGCCTCCTACCCGATGATAGCTGGGATAGGCTCCAGCACGCCCGCGACCCTAGTGAGGAGAAGTGGCTCAGTGGCTTGGTTAATTTATTTATTTTAAATAATTAAACATGCATATTAGTAAAATAAAGTTTACATATACATTGAACAAATTTGTATTTATTTAATCAAATAATTAATTAATTAATTATAATTTAAGTAATTATGAATATAAAAATGACAAGTTATTATTCTATTATTGAAATAAACATATTTTACATACTTATTTTATACATTCACTTTTTTTTTCTTTTTACCTCATCAACCTCATTTACGTCATCATTTTAAAACTCGAATGTGGTCCGTATTCCCTCACCCTTTACAACTACCACAATTTCCACTGCTATGGGAAGGATTTCCACAAAATGTTGGAGTGCATCTCAGAATTTTTGCGCATTTACACAAAGGAATATTTGCAAGGTCATGGATCACTGATGTCTGATGAGAGGGCCTGGCTCACAAGGGTTATAGTGCCTTATTTCATTTGAACTAATGGGCTTCAACCACACTTTACAGTTAGCAGCACTTCACTAGTTCACAAAATAACATTTTATATATATATATATATATATATATATATATATATATATATATATATATATATATATATATATATATATGTGTGTGTGTGTGTGTGTGTGTGTGTGTGTGTGCGTGTACAAAGCCCAGACTCCCAGATCAATATGTGCGTGCTAATATTTAAATATCCAGAGGCCAAGGCTCAATATTGTAGCAGTTCTAGCAGTTCTGCAGCAGTATTTTATCAGCCTTATAAACTCAACCAGAAATCGTATTACAAGGTCTTTCTATTATTCTTCCTCTATAAATGCACAATTTACCATGCGTATAAAATCAATGTACCTTTTTGTGGATAAATAATAGTATGATATTTTTCATTTCAGTTACCAGATGTACTGTACTAGAGCGACCTCGGCCGATGTCCACCATGTAATGGGCAGTCACAAGTGCATTGCATTGTGGGATTTGTATGCTGGCCCCGCCCCCAGTGCTTTTATGGCTTATTGTAACATTTCCTCTTAAATCATGAACACTTCATGCATCATTAGCTCCAGTAAGGTCGTGGACATGTTTTTACCGTGTAGTTTACGAGATTATTAGCCTGGGTCCTGTAACCAATATCTTTCATACTGCCTCTTGCATTATTGAATCCTAATTTCTGAATGCAGTATTGGGGTCTTTGGGTCTCGCATTCTGCCTCATTCTGAGTGTTTCATCACCATCCTTATTGTGTGTCCTATTTACTGTGTCCTTGTCTGACATCTGTTAAGTTGTTCAAGGACAAACAACTTACTCCACATGTGTGCCTTTCTGTTTGAATATCAAAAATAATTGTACAGCTGTTTGGAAGTATTCCAACAATAATTGGAAGCTATGAAATTTCAATCCATAATGGTTTTGGAACTGTTATATATAACAAAAAATTATAGATGTTATGAAGTTCTTCAGCTGTGTAGATGTGATAATTTCCCTTGCCGTTGTCTTCTGGCTGCTTCATTAGTATGGTCTGCATTCATTTATCTATTTTCTAAGTTATTTCATCGGTAGGCATAATACAAATTTACAGAAATCTTTTTGAGGTTCACTGTCATGGTCCTTGTTTTTGTTGAGATTGTATTTAGTTTCATGTTTTGTCTTGTTTTCCTTTGTTCCATGTTAATGTCCTGTCTTGCTCGTTAGGTTTTAGTTTCCACGTATTCTTGGTAGCCCTGCTCCTTGTGCCTACTAATCAGCTCCTTCCAGCCATTCGTGTTTTGTCCAGGTGTAGCTCATTGTCTCGTCAGTTAGTTTGGTTAGTTTTGGTCATTTAGTTCCCTGTTTTTTTCAGTCTGTCTGTTCAGTCTGTCACAGTTTGCAATTTTTGTGGTGTTGAGGCAAAAAGGTAGAGGACCTAAATCCAGAGACGCAAGGTAGGAATACAGTAGTCTAAAAAAAAAAAAAAACATTTATTTACAAAACAAAACAAAAAAGGCAGACGAGGACCATGGACAAATCAAAATACTAAATGAACAAAGTCCCAGAAAATCAAGAATCAAAGAAACATTTGGAATAAATTCACCAACATAACATGACAAGGGATAGGTGAAAATAGCAACAACATCAATGAACAGACACACACTGAAAGAAACCAGGGAACTAAATGCATGCTAACTGATGAGACACATCTGGACAATACACGAATAGCTGGAGGGAACTGATTGGTGGACACGAGGAACAGGGCTAATGAGAATAGCTGGAAATGAAAATCACTTCCATTAACATGGGACATAGGAAAACAAGACAACATGAAACAAACCTAAATATAATCTGTCTAATCCAGATGATCCGTAGGCATCTTCTGGGTCATTACCACCTGTCAGAAAAGTGTGCCACATTGCCGGAGTGGTGGTGTTCACAAATGATACAATTTAAATTTCCCATGTGGGTCTCCGCGAGATGATGCATTAAGTCTTGCTTATTATTTAACAGCATTTCATGTTATAGCATAAAATATAACGTAAAATATTAATACAATACATATAAAATGCTTCTGTCCATTCACTTTTTTACATAGCAGGAAAGTGTAGACATCCTAGAATCAAGGTCATTTAAGGGATCAGTTATCAGAACAATTTTCAGCGTCCTATTTAAACAGATTTGATTCATCAAGAAGCACTTTGTTGCTTTCCAAAAACTGGTAGATTTAAGTCCAGTGTCTCTCCACAATCTTTTACCTCCTAATAGTGAGAAATGGAAGGACATTTGCATCTCATCTTAATTCATCCATCCATCCATCCATCCATTTTCTGAGCCGCTTCTCCTCACTAGGTTCGCGGGCGTGCTGGAGCCTATCCCAGCTATCATCGGGCAGGAGGGGGGGTACACCCTGGACTGGTTGCCAGCCAATCGCAGGGCACATACAAACAAACAACCATTCATACTCACAGTCACACCTACGGGCAATTTTAGAGTTGTCAATTAACCTACCACGCATGTTTTTTGGGATGTGGGAGGAAACCGGAGTGCCCGGAGAAACCCCACGCAAGCACGGGGAGAACATGCAAACTCCACACAGGCAGGGCCGGGGATTGAACCCCGGTCCTCAGAACTGTGAGGGAGACGCTCTAACCAGTCGGCCACCGTGCCGCCTACTTAATTCATCGAATCCAATAATTTCCAGAAGGTGATGAACCCAATTATCACGCTCATTGTGTTACCTGCATCTCTTCACATCTTATCCATGTGTTAAAATGGCACATTCATGCTCCTAGTGTTTAGACAGTTTCCCTCTTTTATATAACTTTTAGCCACTTTAGGTAAGAAGACATGGTCCAGACTACAAGAGGTATTCAGAGTTATGTCACGTTATTAGGGTTGCTGAATTAAAACACTTAAAACAAAGTCGTTGCATTGTGTCTATCTATGCTGAATGCTCAGACAATTTGCCCTCAGCTCACCTGCAGGCGGAAAAGAGTACAGAAAGCCAGACAGCCCATTTCACATATATAGACACACACTGCCCCCCATGGGGTCAGCAAGATAAGCTGCTTTGGGAAAGGGATGCAACTTTCACTTCCTGTCAACATGGGCAAGTCGTTGTTCCACACCAGTGAGTCTAAGTCTTGACCTCACTTATTTTCATTCTTCCTGGCCACTACCTTCCAAAATTCCATGTATGTCTAAAAATAACATAATGCATTTTTTTTTTTTTTTAAAAGAGCACAATATTCTTCTTCTGACTTTGAGGACTTTTCATGTTCAAAAACATAACTATGCTATAATTGGTAAAGACTTCAAAAGAATATCCACTTTCTTAATCCTTTGACCCCATTCTTCCGTCTCCCCTCATGGGCATCACACAAAGGACCATCTTTCTAACGCAGTCCCTCATTCTAACTTTTTATTGTTCATCAAATCCCATGATGTCCCTCTTCATCAATGCCACCAACACTGCCTCTAAAAGGAAGGTAATATGATCTCAGAGCTAGTTCAGTTATCAAAAGATCCATCCATCCATTCTCTGAGCCGCTTATCCTCACAGGGGTCGCGGGAGTGCTGGAGCCTATCCCAGCTATCATTGGGAAGCAGGCGGGGTACACCCTGAACTGGTTGCCAGCCAATCGCAGTATCAAAAGATCATTTACTGAAAATGTTCACTGTTAGCTAAATGTTTCCCATCTCTTTGATTCCTACAGTTGATTACAATGGGTTTTGTAAATCAATATTTCTATGAGGGATAGGCATGAAAATCGATTGATTGTTAAGATACTGGTCTATTGTGCGGAAATGATTTTTAGTGAATTGTGGGACAGGCACCAGTGGGAAGTTGAGCTACGTCAACACAGACCTCAGCTATGGCACAATACTCTGGGGAGCAATATTCTCCTCAATACTGGCATTAAAACAGGAGTTCAGAACTTTTAGAAAGAGAGAGATTCTCCCCAGCTATTACAAATAATGCCTAAAAAACGGCAACGACAATATTCCGCAGCTGCAGGATAAGGACTATATAAGAAAAAAAAATAGAGTGGATCAACTCAGTCAGTTTCTAATGAAAAATGTTGGTTTCGTTTTGGTGAAGTTGCCTCATCCTTACACTATTATCTATCCCCCCTGCCTATAATAACTGAAATAGAAAGCATATTGACAAAACTAGAGGCTCATTTAGGCCAGATATAAGCAGACATAATATTATGTTAATTATGTTGCTATTAGGTTTATGGCCAATGCAATGTGAATTGCATTAGCAAAGTATTTCACTCGTAGAGGGTTGCTCCATTAACTAATTCAGGAGCCACAGTGTCTAAATGCAGATTAACCACTTATTAGCTGTAATGGGTGTATATAGCCATTAAAAATACATAGGAAATGATAAATAATTAAATCATATACAATTTACTGCCTCTAATATCAATGCTTTGACTGCCTCCTCATTTAAATACATTTTTAACGTTACTTAGAACAATAGAAATTATTATTTCGTACCTATGTTTGTTTAACACCACTATGAGCAGCCGGATGAGACAATATTGTTAGAATAAACAATATTTCAGAAAGTGCTGTACCGTGTTTTCTGATGAGTAAGTCGGCACAGGTTGACTGTCAAACTCAAGGACACATTGACTGTGAAACCTTCTGCTAACAAGACTGTGTAGTCTGTCGGGATTTACTGCCCACAAAGCATGCGGTGTGCGGTTGTGTGAGTTATGTGTGTCATCCATCTGTTGCACAAACACACACTGCCGAATTGATGGCCATTTAATGTCCAAACACACATGCAAGAACTAAGTAATGCGTTTTCTACGTGAGAATGTATTCAGATACGCGACCACCGGCCAACACTAATGCTTTAATCGTGTGAGAATAAATAATGTATAAGTTGTCTAAATGGAAATAAAGTACACACAAAAGTGAAAACAGTGTGCACCCCCACAAAGGTCTAAGAGTCATTTAACAAAAGTTTCTACATAAACCAAGGACACAAAAGGTAAATATATGTTTTAATGACTTGCTGTTCCATTTTCTTCCCTTCTATATCCACGAGGTCAACTACATGCCACATCATCACAGCTTTCATCTTTTCGCTTCAAATACGCTGATTATGCCTGCAGAGCCGATTGTGTGTTAGAAAAACAAAAGGCCAAAGATCAAGAAAATAAGTAATATTATTCGCTACTTGATTCTCACCTGCCAAATTGTGTATCAAAATTCAATTAAGTGTAAAATCCTTTTTTCTTATAATGTATGTACATTTTTTTCTACCTGTTCAACACACCAGGCACTAGTTTACTGCAAAAACATCAGACCCCCTTTTCTTTCAGTCTCCCGTTTCATCATCTACCTAATCCACACCACAATGCAGCCTTTCATTCTCAACTTGACCCCCACCCCGTCAACCCCCTCTTTTCTGCTTCCGTCATATCTATCTGTTTCTGCTACCTCCTCTCATTCTATCTAACACTGTCTGCGGACCCTAGGTCCTCACTGTAAAGCACATTTCACACAAGCCATCTAAGATGGCCTTTTCACGGTTCACTGTCCTGTGTGTAAGGTAGGCTACAGATGTGTAACGGTGAGCTTCCAATGTAGTATAAGAGGCATAACAAAAGCGGGTACTCGGGAGGCCAAATCAAATTACTTAAATTAAACTGCATTGGCTGTGTGAAAACACAGCAATGTCCCGCTTCTGTGATTTCTGTCTGAAGGGTACAAGCAATTAAATGCCGGCTCTACCATTATGCTGCTGATGTGCCAATTTTCCAAAAAGGCAATGTTAAAGAGGTTTGTCTTTTATATCAGTGTTATATTATATTTATTTATATATATATATTATAATTATATGTAAAATATGGACTACATTTAATGTAATGTTTAATATGTTTGTTTACATCAGTATTGTCGCTGCCAGATTTTGTTGTTTCTCTTAATACAGAAGTTCAGTACAGTTGTTTACCTATGTTTTGGGCTTACATGATGGTAGGTTGTGACTGGTGTTTGACAGTAATATAAGCGCAGTAATATCAGGTACAGGTTAAAATTGGCTCAAGGCACTGAATTAGAATTGGGCATGCGAACCTGCCGTGTAAATCCTGCCTCTTACCATATCATAAACCAGATTTTTCCTGCCTCATCTTTTCTATCTACATCTAGTCAGTGTGAAAGACTTATTAATCTACTCAAACTTTTAAAGGAAACATTGTGATGGTGTTTTTTATTTTCTATTTTACTTATTATCTTATTTTTAAGCTTACACTCAAACCGTACACAAGTTTCTGGTGCCCTTCATCACCTCCATTACATCTGCTGACTGGACCAATGGCAATGACATCAGTTATGGCGGAACAACTTCTGTTCTAAAGGTCATGTGGCCATATGTGAGAAGTGTTGTTGTCATCACTATGCAAGTGCCGCTCACTCCGAAAATACACTTCAGGAACTGTTGATTTTAATCTAAGCTCCCGAAAAGAAAAGAAAATAATTTCATTATTATATTTATCATTTTAACACATCCCTTGCATC